>NC_044202.1:21359700-21659700 GCF_900880675.1 Sparus aurata | reverse complement strand
AAGCAATAAAATACTGGTTTATTATTAGGCTTATTGGAGGGCAAGTGCAAACTAGAAATACAGGCTACACATCTAAAAATGTGACAAAACCAAGAAATGACTACTGTGACTGTAAGTAGGAACAGCATGTTTACAACAGCAAAGTCACAAGGAATTTATTTATTCATTTAGAAAACACACTATGGCTAAATTGTAATTTTCTCCCTTTGTTAAATGTCCTCTCATAAGGTTACAGGTGCTGCAGAATAAATCTCTTTTCTTCTTCCTGCTTTAAGTGCCATCGGGCTGTAGGCAGGAATTCAATCACCTTGATTGCGGGGCGGTGCTGCACCGACCTATGCGCGCCTTTCTCATGAGATGTGTCGGCTTCCCTGTCATATGGAGTCTGGTTTTCACGTTGGCGGCGTGGTCTGGCGTGGCGTGGCGTGGCGTGACGTGGCGTGACGTGGCGTGGTTGTTTCAGAAGCTGTGTGTGTCGGATCGTGTTTCCTCACTGAGATCATAAGCGGAGCTGGCCTGTCTGCTGGCTGGAGGGACTGTGTTGGGAACGTGTGGCCCAGAGCCCGTGCGTAACGGCCTGTGCGTAACGACCAGTGTGTGCTCGGCGTTGCTTTGCTGAGCTGCTGTGCTTCATCCCCGGTGCCTCTCGCTCCCGTTGACGGGGCCGCTGCACAGGAAACCTTCCGGCCAAGCTGTTCACCACAGCAGGTGGTTTATCTCCAACCCTAAGCCGTCTGCTCGCTGGGAATCTCCGCTGTTCTGTCTGCTGTTCTGCCTGCATTGTCTGTCCACGCTGCTCTGCTTTGCTCTGTCCGCTCACTCTACTCTGAGCATAATTAAAGGAGCATTCGGTATTTTTATTTACATAGAACATGACCGTTGGGTTGTTTTGTACAGTATCATTTCATTTATTTTTCATTATTTTTGTTGTAAATCCCAGTGTTTAATTTATTTATATTTTCCTTATTTCATTATTCATTTATCCCATTGGACGTGGTGTCTGTGTGAAGCACCAGTAAACCCAGTGCTGACATCTTGGCCCAATTCTAGTGTGGTGGTGCTCTTTGAAGCTAGTGTGTTGGTTTGTGCTGTGCCCCCACTTCCATGACTTTGATTTTATTAACGTTTGCTGTCTTTCTTTCATCAAACAGGAGCTGTTGGGCCTGAGCGAGTGGCTGACTGATTCCTTTGGTGGCGGTCCCCTTCACTTCCTTTTTCAATAGCGCAACGTGGTGTGATTCAATGGTGTGCAGGTTTTCATGTTTGGTGTGTCTCATTGGACCCCTTCCCCTCTCTTTCAGCTAGTCACCTTCATTGGGAGGCTCACAGCCCTGTGTACTACACTTTTCATTTTGATTATACTTTGAGTGAAGGTTATGGGGCCAAAGGAATAACTGTGCAATACTGGGCCAAAAGGGTGACTGTGAAATAAAATTTACAAAATAATTTCCACTAGACCTTATATAATACTTTTAAAGAATTGTGTTTATTAAAAAGAGAAATATTAAATAAACGTGTCTATTTTTGGAAGCATGTCTCTGCTGAGTGATATCGAACCTGTGACCTTTTCTGTGTTATACCAAAGTGGTTGCATCCACCTAAAATATTTCCTGGGGGCAAAATTCCCCTAGGTGGCGTTGTTGGATTTAAATAACTTAAGTCAACTTAATCACCCTAAAATGTTATGTGTGCACATGCCTGTACACAACTACAACCCTGCCTTCATTCAGTCAAGTTATTTGATTGAATCTTGCAAAGTGTTGACGTTAATATGCTGACAAAGTCTGTCCCCAGACAGACAGATATATAAACACCAGCAAAGTACACTAAATTGTACTTTATTAATAGATTGCAAATTAATGTAATACACTGTATTGTGCTAATATTGCATTGCTTTTGAGGTTATCTGTGAGTACTGTGGAGCACATGTCCACGCTGTAAAGTACGAAGTCTAACAATGAAATTACCTGTGGTCAGATGGGGCCGGGACAGGTGGGGCCTCATCTCCAGGCTGGTCGTTTCCATCCTGAGGAAAAAAAACAAAAAAAACAGTTTTGACCGAACAGTAATCATCCAGTTACAAGGCTTTAACAGAGTTTAATGGACTTTTCTCAGTTATCAGGCGTCACTAATTGAAAAGGTTGGGCTACACCGCTCTGGGTGAGAGAAATAAATAACAGGGAAATCTTTAGGTACAGTGAAAGCTTATCTTAGTGTGCAAGTACTTAAAGAAGGTATGGGATGGGCTGCTTCCTCATAAAGTCCATCTGAAGCAGTGGGATTATTCTCGGTCTGGACGTAGAAAGGAGGGCAGATGAATACATTTATTTTATTCTAATGAAATTGAAATAACCAATATTTTCAGAATCAGAATCAGAAATCCTTTAATGTCCCGCAGATGGGGACATTTGTTTGTCACAGCAGTGTCGGAATATTACAAGAACAGAGCAATAGCAAAATAGACCATATAAAATAGACAATATAATTCAAAAGGAAAGCCAAATTGAACCTAAATCCCCCCTTTATTGTTGTTAAACACTCCTTAACTCGGCCTTGTGTAATGCGAGGCCCAACAAAACTAAATCCCATAATATTTTTGCAGTGCAACATTTTAACTTGACGATACATCCACACACACACACACACATACCCAGTAGGTGATTTGTTTATTTTTAACAGGGGGGATGGCCCAATGGGAGCACCATCCTGCCTCGACACACCTGTACACCTCCCAAAGAACATTGTTGCAGGACACCTTAACCATAACTGTGACATTTATAATTCTACAGTTCCATTTTATCCAGTTACCTTCCTTCTCTCCCTACTACAAAGGTCTTTTTATAACTGTATTAAAGTAATGGGTAAATACACCTTTAAATTGTATGCAGATCAGTATTGTATGCAAATTAGCAGAGCCCGACCAATTTATCAGTATTTGGCTTTATTGATTTACCATCTGATTTATAAGGTTTTAGGTGTAATCACATAGTTTGTCCTGCAGAGTGCGTTTTAAAGGGGGATAAAACAGTTGGTGCTGGTCTTTTTTTCTGTTTTTATACAATTATGAGTTTGTACAGATTGTTTTATTTTGAAAATTGGCCGGATGCTCTATGCCGTTCCTGTGTATCTGACTTCCTGTTGGCAGGATCTGCTCTGTGCAGCTTGTTGCAGCTTTCGTCAAAAATAAACCAGGCAGCCGTGCCCGGCTTGACTCCACTGTGTGTCGGCGCCGGCATGGCCGCTTGTGATTTGTAACACAAATTCTGCTGCTAGCGGATGGAGAGTGATGGAAGGTTAACAAGGGGGATGCTTATTGGTGATTTTGCTAGCAAGGGGGGCGGCATCCCCCCTAAAATCACCTACTGCGCATACCGACATACAAACACACATACACACATTATATATATGCCTGCATACACACTACAAAACTATGAGGAAGAAAATACACATTTTGAAGTGACGTTTGGAAAGAGCCCTTTGACTACCAGACCTAAATGGTGATTTCTGTCTGTCTCCTGCACCCTGCGGATGCACATTTGCGTAACACCAGTTGATCAAGAGACGTCTGGACCTGGTTTTATCGCTATGTTAAATGTGTGCCCCATACCTCCCCCCACCTGTTGATTGAATCTGCCATTCTTTGTTGTGACTGTATAAAATGCGACTGTTTCATTTGCTCTGGGTCATCTCATCGGCTATCACCTGCTCTGTGCCTGTCAGCTCACCAGTTTACCGGTATTCTTTGAATAAACACATCACCACAGCAAACTGCTCAACAGGACTCGAATGATTTTCTTCAAAAACTACTCCTAATACAGACAACATATGAACATCTTTATAGACACTAATTTAATGAACGACAAAAAGAGACGCCGAGGCTAACAGCATTTGGCTAGCATGGGGCTAACAGCCCATGGCTTGGCATACCGAGAGGAAAAAAGCCATATAAGTTCTTCTTGGTCATCTAACAGAACAGAGATGCTACCTACCATTTTACTCGAATGCAAGATTTTTCTTTGTGATTCCAAGGCCTTTGATATTTAGCTTTAGAAGTAATTTAGCTTTACTTTTGCTGACCGAGGAGCTAAAGTAGCGGTCTTCTCTAGCTCAGTGGGTAGAGCGAACGTCCCATGTGCTAAGGCGCACAATGCGCATGCCTACGCGCGCCCAGGGCACACGCACTGTTGAACGCGCATCGTTGAACGCGCACTGTTGAACGTATATTAAGGCCACCAGGTGTCAGCCTAGTCTCAAGTCATGTCTGCTCAGATACTTTGAACTTCCATGAATTCGATTACATATTCCACTGTAAGACGAGATTGGCTTTATTTATCCTGGGGAAGTTCACTTGTTATGTTTTAAGGGGAAAACGGCACCTTCTAATAAATAACAAAAACAATTTCAGCTTACCTGGGATGTTTCAAAGTGATTGGATTGTTAGTTGCTCCCTCAGAAAGTTCGTTGGTTGGGTGTGTTGTTTAGCTCAGTGGGTAGAGCGCACGTCCCATGTGCTAAGGCTCTGCAGCTGACCCAGGTTCGACTCCTGGCCTAGGTCCCTTTGCTGCGTGTCACTCTCCCTTTCTTTTCCTGTCATGTCTTCAGCTGTTCTATCAATAAAGGCCAAAAAAATATTTAAAAAAAATAAAGTTCATTGGTTAAGCGAGATCCAAATTGTCCTGGGAAGGGAACACCCCAAGCTGTTTCCCACCCTGCACACAGCTGATCTGAATTTCTTAAAATCATTCCAGGGGTTGTGAAAAATCAGCCCAAAACAAAGAAAGACAGCCCGACTTAAACAGTGGGACTGCTACACAGTTAAGTCCTGACTGCAGTCCCAAACACACTTGGGAGAATCGTAGCATCCACATTTGTAGTCCGAACTGTACTATCACCTGCAGAAAAAAAAAAAATATATATATATATATATAATGTCAGTGTGACAGAGAACAATAAAGTTAACCTGCTTTTAAGCTGAATTGACCCAATTGACTGTTGACTGTTTGAGCTGTTCAAGGACACTATCTGTAACCCTATTTATCAGGTACAATTAATATTTTAAAAAATATGCAAGAAATAGCCAATAAGCCAATTTTATAATGTAACATCAAAATAACTGGAAGAAACTGCCGATAAAGAATCCAGAGTAAAATCACTGAACTCTCAGCTATTCTAAGCTTCTCTAGCTTCTTAAATCACAAATAACACTCATTAAAGAAAAAACTTAAACATATGATTAATATATAGCCTCCTTAAATGATTTACCTCAGAGAGTAAGCCTGTTGCCATACTCAAGTGTAGGAGCCGTAGACTGGACTGCTCCTTTCAGGTGTGGCACAGTGCAGTACATGTGAATCTCACTTCCTGCATCCACCAGGTGGTTGAGCCAGTTTACCACTCCTCCTTAATTGTTCTCTTCAGGTCAATCTGACCCGTTTTCAAAAGTTAATATGTCAGAACTTTGGTTTTCTTCCATATAATTGCCTTTAAATTACATGGATGGTAGGTTCCTTACTATGCTCTTTCAAGTTAAATTCATTATGACTATTTTGTTTAAATTATACCTGTTTTATTAAATTGTATATAATTTGTGGTCTTCCTGGGTCAATTTGACCCGGCCACATTTAGTGGTGCAGTGGGTCACACTATTGTGCTTTCCAGAACAATGACCACACACACATACACACACACACACACATACACACACACACACACACACACACACACACACACACACACACACTGGGTATTGCATTGCATTGGGCCTCCAGACAGTACACAAGCTACACCTTTGATATACCTTTTTCCAATTGGGGACAAGATAACAATAAACAAAACAAAACAAAAAAATAGTTTACATCATTCTTGTGGAATTTCACATTTCACTCTGAGACTGCACAATGAAGACAACCCACACTGGATCACAGATTCTTGAAGTAATTTCTAACCCTGTGGAGGAGGAGAGAGATGAGGAACAACCTGCAGAAGAAGAGGAGGAAGTATTAGGCTAGAGCAGCGGTCCTCAATAGGCGGCCCCCGGGCCGCATCCAGCCCGCCGGCCTCCTGTTTGTGGCCCCCATACTGTTATTCCTTCACCGTGTGTTTTGTTTGGGTCAGCAAGTGTACACCGAGACTTGTCTCCATGCCAACGTTACAAAGACAGCTGGGTCACTCACCGTTGCGATCGCAACTTTTAACTTTCACTTTCGTTTTCGGAGCAGTTCGCGTATTCACATTTTGCCGGTGGCAAGAGATTGAGATGGCGTGTTCCAAGTAAACTGCTATAATAAAGTGGACAGTGAGAAACGGCAACTCATAGAAGTAGGAACTTAACATTTCTATTCATTCTCCCTCCGACCAGGACAGAACGCACGGGTCTGACAGTGCAGCAGTGACACACACTTATGTTGTTTAACATGTTCTAGCAAGTCTCATCATACATTATCACCTGTAGCGTAACGGACGGGGAGTTCGTCCCGGCAAACACCCTTTCACTCACGGTGCCAAAATTTGTATCATCCTTGTTAAAACTCAACATCATTTAATCACAGAACAAATGACGTGAATTAACCCACAACCATCTTACATATCATCTTATTCAAAAACACATTCACGAATCATAATTACACCAACATCAACAGAATACCCAAGATCCATTGCGCCACAGTCCACAAGGGGCGTTACAATATGCCAGGAGAAGCTGTGATGAATGCACTGAAATCGTCATATCAAGCTGCAAGCAGGATTCTTGTCACATCTATATCACAATGAAATTATATAATGCATGATGAACTGATGGACACAATGTTTGAAGGCAAACAAAAAGAGTAAATATTCAACTATGTATTTTGATTTATGTTAAAATGGAAATTACATTTTATTTTAGTTCGTATTTTGTTGTTTAGAATGAAAAGGACGTTTTGTTTTGAATATTACAGTATTATTACATGTGGCCTGGCCGACCTCAATACATGGACCTTTGAGTCATTAAAAAAAATCTTTGTGGCCCTTTAAGGTTTGTATTTGAGTACCCCTGGGCTAGAGGAAGAGAACATCACTGAAAATGATGAAGATTTTGCTTGAACTGACGAGGAGGAATCGAGTGATGAAGAGGAGCCTGCTGAAAATGAAAATATTTTCCAATCCAAAGATCGAAATGTTCTGGGGAACAAAAATGGAAATGAGGTATCTGGAGGACAACACATTCTGACCTACTTAGGTTAGATTCAATCATGACTGATCTACTTAGTTTGAATTCAATCATGACCAATTGATTTTTATTGTGTGAATGAAGGTCCAGGAGTTGGCTTCCAATTGTGAGGGGCCAAAGGTAACAGACGGTAAAGTGCTTAGCTAAGTTTGACCTGCATTCCAAATAGTGAGAGATGCCTAACACAGGTCAAACTCCTTTTTTAGTCCATTAGATAATTTGGCAAGGGAACAAATCAGAAGAAGTGGGTGTCCTTGAGAAGAGACTCTAAAAAAGGCCCTGACAGAAGGAACAGGGGGGTGGCACTTGGTAGACCTCCTAAGAGCAAAGGCTGAGGTTTTGATGGAGCAGAGGGCAAAGCATTTTGGCATTGTTTTGTCCACAGATTTGATAATATCAGAATGCGGCCGCTTCTGATCTGGACTCAAGGCTTTAGGTTCTGTTTTAATAAAGATTTCTCTATCATTCCACCCAGCCTTGCCTCCGCAGAATTCTTTTATCATCAAACTGCATGCCAACACCTCTGAGGAGGGAAGCCCAGAAACTACAGAAACTCTGACATGGCCCCCATAAAGCTTTGACTGATGAAGAAGCCGGGCAGCAGTTCTTGTAAGCAGAGTATCTCCCATCTCACGTGAGTTGTCTTCGTGCTGAAAACGTGACTTCTCGTGCACGTGACGCCCGAGACGCAAGAAGATAGCAAAATATATATTTTTACTAAGGCAAATGACAAAAATAATAGTAAGGCACAGTGACTTGAATAAGTGATTTTAATCTGATTACTGGTTTGGAAATATTACTGCGTTAGATTACTCATTACTGAAAAAAGTGGTCAGATTAGAGTTAGAGACGCGTTAACGGCGTCACTGATTGTGTAGTTTAAGTGCAACATGGAGCTTTAGAATGCCAGTTATAACAGCCCACATATTAAAAATGTCAGGTTTAAATTGGGCTCGGGCTCATAATTACAGTTTATGTGTCGGGCCGGGCTGGGCTCGGACACAACGTGCACGGGCTCATATCGGGTCGGGCTTGATATTTTGGGCCTGAACTAAGCTCTATACCACAATCACTTGAGACAAAGTCATTCAGTCAGTCACTTTAAAGGGGGTGAATACTTATGCAATCACTTATTGTACATTAGGCCTATATATTTTTACATTTTTTGTGATGACGTGATGCATAGTATGAGAAAACTTGTGTGTGTACTCCTTTACAACAAGTTGACTCAAAGTCACTTTCTCTTCGTCCTGGCCTGTGCACCTGTTTTTCAGAAACTCCCGTGCAACTGTGAACTGTGCCTCAACCATTTCTGTGTTTGTTAAATCCAGTAGTGGTTTCACTTTGTTGGCCTCCAGGAAATTCTCACTGATGGGGTCCAAAGCGTTCAAAGCTGCCATGTATTTCCCATTACGCTCGCGGAAACGCGCAGCCATTTCACTCAGAAGTCAAGTCGATGATGCCAAAAAACAGCTTCTTACACTCCTGTTGAATGTCTATTTCGCGCTTCCCAAGGCGTTCACTCACCACGTAGTCTTGAAGAGTCCTGGTGGCCTGCTGCTGTCGTTTTAGAGGAGCAGGCACGCCATCACCTGCATCCCCACTGTCAGCCCACAGTTTCAGAAATTCCACATCTGATCGTAGATCCTCTATGCAAGAGGAGGCACTTTGAATGAGCCCGACTGCGGTGATTAGATCCGTTTCTTCGGCTTGCAGCATCCGATTGGCTGGGTCCATCAGCCCCAATACTGTGTGCATCTCACAGGTGAGAAATTTGAAGCTCTGTTGTGTGATGGCCTTCTGAAGTCCAACAGCTTCCAATTTTCACATCAGCACTTGCTCCTGTGGTTCCGATTTCTTTCAGGAAGTCCACCAGTGCGGTGTGTGACTTCAGCACCACAGACACAGTGTCAAGGTGTCCAGCCCATCACTGCTCTAACAGCCTTTGAAGCTTCTCTCTTTTGTACTGTGCCGCTACAGTGGGCTTTTTCAGAAATTTATAAAGGGAATTGCACACGTCAAGACCAGCATTTGACAGTTCATTGAGCATAACATTAGTGAGTGACTGGGCATCACACTTGTCTGTTGTCTGCATTGATAACAGCCTCTCTTGCACTTTAAAGTCCTTGTCCACATAATGCACAACTATAGATACATTTTCACTGCCTGTCAGGTCTTTAGTTCCATCCACCTTGAGTGTAAACCATGACTCCCCAACATCTTTAACAATTTGCTCTGTTACAATCGTGCTCATCAGTTCAATTATGTGACTTTGCATATCATGTGATGTGTAAGTTGCGTTTTTTGGAATTGTACTGAAAGCCTTTGCTAGCTCTTGGTTTTGCCTCAGAGTGTAATCAAACAGTGAGAGAAACAGTCCGCTGCCCGCCTCATCTCTGCTATAGACTGAATCCACGTCACCCCACAGTGGCAGTTCGTTTGAGACGAGAAATTCAATTATGTCTACAATTGCAGACACATACAGGCGGTTTCGCGCAAGCTGATCAGAGTTAACCATGGTTGAAATTTCACTGCCTGTGTTGCATCGCATTTCCTTCTCTTTACAGCTAGCCATACATGCTTGGTGCTCTTTGCTGTTACTATTACTATGGGTTCAAGGACCACTGGAAACTCGGAATTTGAATTTCCAAAACTGTTCATTATGGTTTTAACAAGTCAGTGGAGTTTCTTCTGAGTTTTGAGTTGTTTTGAACACATCATAGACTGAAAACAATATAAAAAGAATGAAAATACTACATTTTGACTGAGGGAGCGGGAAAGTCTGTGTGAGGGGGCGACTTTATTATCTTATCAGTTGTGAAATGCAGTTAAACCAGTTCTCGGTCTAAATTTGCTGCCAGCTTCTGGTTTGAGGCAGTGTTGTTCAATGCAGTTTCCTCTTCTCTTCTTCCTCTGCCTGTTTACTGTCAAGTGATTCTGACACAGCTCCATTTGGAGGTAGACATCCTGTTTGAGCTCATCTGGACTTTAACAGGTCAGAACTCTGACAGGTAACAGGACACACCTTTGATGAAGAAACTGCTGTCATGGAGCTATCTTGATGACAGCAGTGATTCAATATTTCCACAATGTTACTTCCTGTGTGTACATCTGTATTTTCATTAGTTGACTCTTCTCTGATCTATCAGGTACAATACGACAGGCAGGCAGACTGGCATGTAGACAGGTAGGTAGACAGGTACAGGTAGACGGGCAGGTACAGTCAGATGGTTACAGGTAGACAGACAGGTAGATATGTACATGTAGACAGGTAGACACAAAGGTGCAGGTAGATAGGTAAAGTAAGACAGCTGTGACTTTTTGGTCAACCTGAGCCTCTTCATGTTTACTGTGATTTTTATCAGTTTTTCCTCGTGTGTTTTAAGTCGCTGAGAAAACAACTCGTGCCAACTTGTGCCAACAAACCAAGTCGACCTGTTTGTTCAGATGAAGGTTTGTTATCTTGTTGTCAGTTGTGAAACGCAGGAAAACCAGTTTTCAGTCTTGGCTCTGATGCAGCATCTGTAATGTAACTTAAAGGAGAACTTCGGTCGATTTCAACATGCAGCTTTATCGCTCAAGCTACCCTTGACTAGCCAGTACCGAAAATGCAAACACTTTTGGTGCACCTCTTACAGCGCTCCTTGAACGGAGAGTTAGCATTGACAGCTAATAGCATGGGGTCAGAACTTTACACTGTGTTTTAAGCATCTTAACATGCTCAAAATCTCACCCCAGAAGGTATGCAACATCAGCAGACACCTTACAACACAGCACTGTAGCGTGTATGACTCACAATGAATAAAAAAGTGGTTAAAACAGTGTGTTTGTGCAAGCAGCTATATACCATTGTTGACATCCATGTCATAGACCAAACTAGTAGATCCGTCGAGCGTGCGCGTACTCCCTCACTGGCAGCGACAGAAACTTGAATTTTGCAGACAGAAACGTATTCCAGCATTTTCGTTTTTCTGTTCATTACATGCATGTTCATGTTACAGCCTGTCATGAGCCATTAGCCTTACAATAGCCTGATATGAGTCTATTCGCTCTGCACCGAGAGCTAGCTTGTCTGCTCATGCTAATGGTTCTTACAGAGAGCAGAGCAGAGAGTCCGTGATGATCCAAGCAGCGCTAGTTACTGAAAATGGTACGAGATTGTGCAATGCCCAATTGTGGCAATAGAATAAAGAAATATAAGAATATAAGCCTCCACCGTTTGCCTCTCTATGACCCCAAAACATCACTGTTGAGGCTGGTCGTCCTTCAAATAGACGTGCAAACTCCGTTTGAACTCTGTGCGGGTGACACACTGTGCGTTATCCTGGGACACATTAGGCTGTAAGATGTCCCACTCCTTACAGCATAGGCTTTCCTCTTCTGTATCCATTTGGACACAACATCCAGAAGAGCACCACCAGGTCGCTGATGTCCTTGACCGTGAAGCCGCCTCTGTCTGCTCCGCTGTCTGCGCCTCTCTCTCCGCTCTCTCGTTCTCTAGTGCAAGTAACTCCTCATCTGTAAACCCCGGTACGAACAAATATGGACTACCGTCAAATTTAAAAGGTTCATCGTCGATGTCTTTCACTTCGACATCAGACAAGCTCTCTGTCGTGACTATTTCGGAAACAGCCTCGATCATCACGGACTTTCTGCTCTGCTCTCTGTAAGAACCATTAGCATGAGCCACCAAGCTAACTCTCGGTGCAGAGCGAATAGACTCATATCAGGCTATTGTAAGGCTAATGGCTCATGGCAGGCTGTAACATGAACATGCACGTTATGAACAGAAGAACGAAAAAGCTGGAATACATTTCTATCTGCAAAATTCAAGTTTCTGTCGCTGCCAGTGAGGGAGTAAGCGCACGCTCGACGGATTGACTAGTTTGGTCTACGACATGGATGTCAACAAACGGTATGTAGCTGCTTGCACAAACACACTGTTTTAACCACTTTTTTATTCATTGTGAGTCATAACGCTACAGTGCTGTGTTGTAAGGTGTCTGCTGATGATGCATACCTTTTGGGGTGAGATTTGGAGCACGTTAAGACGCTTAAAACACAGTGTATGTTCTGACCCCATGCTGTTAGCTGTCAATGCTAACTCTCCGTTCAAGGAGCGCTGTAAGAGGTGCGCCAAAGTGTTCGCGTTTTCGGTACTGGCAGGTCAAGGGTAGCTTGAGCGATAAAGCTGCATGTTGAAATCGACCGAAGTTCTCCTTTAACCTGTTCGCACCCACCTATTTTCAGTAACTTCACCTATTTAGCATACCCAAATGGAAAAGCTGATAACACAAGAACTACAAGTCCGAGATGGATGTATGATACGCCATTTGAAAGCTGACAACCTCTAGTTTCTGTGAATGTGTTTATTTAGCATGTACCATACACACAACCAAAATGACATCAGTTCAAACATGGCTCTAAAACATTTTTTTTGTCTTCGAAAATAATAGGTCACATTTGAATAACAATAACTAGGATGTGCTTTATGTAAGGCATATGGCAATATAGCACATACCTTCCTCATCTTGTCAACTACACCTGGGTGAAATTTTAGACTTCTAGGCCTACCCTTATGGGAGTTATGGAGGTTTTAGTTTGTGGTGTCACTGGCGTCCACGAACCTCTCCAAAACGTCTCCAAATGGCCAAATTGTGCCAAATGCTTTTACTCACTTCTGTGACACTGGAAACATTACTGAAGCATTCTGGTGACTATAAAACCTTTCTCCATGATTCAAAACATAATTTATTCACACATTCATTTGATGGGTGGTTGGAGGGGTTTCCACACGCTTCTAGGTGGCCATATTGAGATATTGTCATGTGACAAGACACTACAGAATAGTTACCATTATACAAAAATGACAGACTATACTGAACTGAATTTCAAACAAGGATTGTATTATCTATCAATACACTATTACTGTATGTATAACTGTGCCAATATCAACAAAATATTAGTGTTTGCCATCAAAGTCCCAAGCACTGCGTCGGTGAAAAACAGTCTGAAAAACTGCAGTGGACTGGTTGCCACTCTGGTCTCCTGCTGTGGTCCGGGCTGTCTCACCGGCATGAAGGCAACTTGAGCAGGCTCAACGTCGTCATCCCCCACATCATGCCACTGTTGTTCCTCCGTGTGGGAGCTATGTGCTCTGGAGGATCCTCCTCTTCTGCCCCTCCCCCGGGCACGTCTGGCAGCACGGGAACGTCCAGCAGTTGGTGTAGAAGCTGCAGCTTCCCCTGAGCCAGAGGGGGCAGTGAAAGATGCAGCGGGGGAGGTAGCACTGGTGGATGCAGACGATCGTTGCCGCATCTGCCGACCACCTTCAGCAGGAGATGGGGTTTGGCGTCTGAGTGTCCTACTTTGAGGCTCCCAATCCACGTCACTGTCAGACTGTGACCTACAAAACACAATGCAATGCACAAATGTTACCAAATATAATGAAAAAATATATAAATGCATTTCAATGGGGTGTTATTTACATAGGAAACAAATAAACACGGATATGATATTATATATTACACAAAAACATCAGGGAAATAACTGTACATAAACAGAATAATTGAATTGGGGGAATATTCCCAGTGTCTGGTCAGTGAAAAAGATCTAGTTCAATTTGTTTACAAGCTTGAAAAAAAAAATCTAAATAAAAGGGAATTAGAGGATAGTCTGTCCCGGGGGGTGGGGGAAGAGAGAGACACGGACGGACGGACGCTCATCGCCGTCAGCCGGGGGACGGTCGCTCGTCACCGTCACGCGCGGAGTATAGCGCCGCTGACCTAGCGGTTTAGCGGTGTAGCGCCGCTGTTCCACCGTCTGGGGAGAACCCTACTTAGGCGGGAGGCAAAAACGCTTGGGCGCCGCGGCTAAGCCGTATAATGGCAGGGAAAACCCTGACATTATAGAATAGGATTACAAGGATTACATAACTTTGGTTGAGTAGTTGAGTAGCTAGCTAGCTAGCTAGACTTAGCAAGGCTAATTAGGCCCTGGGGCGCTAACCATTTAGCATCATTTATGACATGCTAATGTATACTGTACTGTTTACTGTAATCATAAAAAAAACCCCACCCACTAACTTTCATTCAAATTTCACTCATGGCTAAATAAATAAATAAAACATGATCAAAGATAACGTTACTCACCGATCTAAGATGTCGTCATGTCCCTGAGCGAACATCTCTCTCTCAGAGTCATACTCACTGTCTTGACTCTCATCAGATGATGCTATAGTTCATTCCTGGTCATCTTCTCGGATATATTTGGATTTCTTCCTGGCTTTCGGCATTGTAAACTCTGAAAATGCCTACGAAGAAATGTAAATGTTTGCTGCGTCTCTTCACCGTGCGTCTGCTGCGTAAAGTCCGCCCACGAGTCGCCAGACGCACGGAAACCCCTCGGCTCATAAATACCTGACCTGGGCACGCCTGCCCTCATTAGAAAGGTAAAATAATTGGCTAGAAGCCTGAGTTATTGACATGTCGATAGCCAATACGCTATTCCTATACTAAGGCAACGAAAAACAGTAAACAAAGTCTATTGGTCCTTCAAACAGGCAGCGCTCGATCTACTTCAGGGGCTCTGCTGGGGTGAAAACTGAACAGAAAAAGATGGGGACACTTTTATTTTGTAGCTAGCAAAGTGATGAAAACAAGCATACCCAACATCACCATACAGGAACTAGAAAACATTTCGGTGCGGCCGGTAAAGTATGAACTTTATATGCCGGACAAAGTTGGCAGACGGTAAACAAATGGACTTTACAGGACGATATTCACAAGCTGGAATAATTTTATGAAAAACCATTTTGATGCTTTTGATCAGTGGATTCTTACGGACAACTGGAATATAGATAATTGAGGAATGGACACATATTACGGCTTTATGGCCGCTTCAAAGGTAGGGAGTCGCCGTGTGTTTCTTGTGTCTCACGTTTACCATGCTGGTGAATATCAATGATTTATGGTTTGGTGCTCATGATTTCTGCAAAATCAACTGGATGAATGAATTGCGGAGATTCTCCTCTTTCTAACGACGTATAGTATGTCCATATTGATGAAAGTTGAAGCGGGATACGTCACTGCGCAGTGTAGACATACAGTCATTTATCTGAAATCGCCCGTCGGCGGGCGGGTGGGTGCGGAGAGGTTAAGTTACATTACAGATGCTGCATCAGAGCCAAGACCGAAAACTGGTTTCCCTGCGTTTCACAACTGACAACAAGATAACAAACCTTCATCTGAACAAACAGGTTGACTTGGTTTGATGGCACAAGTTGGCACAAGTTGTTTTCTCAGCGACTCAAAACACACAAGGAAAAACTGATAAAATCACAGTAAACATGAAGAGGCTCAGGTTGACCGAAATGTCAGAGCTGTCTTACTTTACCTTTCTACCTGCACCTTTGTGTCTACCTGTCTACCTGTACCTGTCTACCTAGTTCTAAAACAAATGTAGTTGAGTAAAAAGTACAATATTTGCCTCCAAAATGGGGAAGAGTCAAGTTGCAGTGCAGATGAATCAGGAGCTGCAGTGTCCGGCTTAGCTGGATAGACTGACGAGAGAGAAGCTGCAGACTGGAACATGAACTACTGTTGACTGCTCACTGTCATGGTGCTTTTTCCTCTTCTGGTGACCAGATGTTCCTGGTGAGATAAAGGGATGAAGCAAAATCTCCATCAAAGTTTAAAACAATTACACCTGCATTCACACAAGGGGAAAACATGTTGCATCATTTATGGGGCTCAACAGTACTACTAGTCAGAATGCAGTGTCATTATAGGATCGTTGTGTGAGTGTTGCTGGTGAAATAAGAGTAGAGTGGAGTGAGTTGGTCAGTGTTTGAACACAGAGTGGTTGTCAACTGTGTAGCTCCACTTGCTGATGATGATGGAAACCTTTTCTGCCTGAATCAGCCTGTGGAGGAGGCCGAGACGAGCTTTTGTTCTCCCGCTGTCTGACACACCGAACGCAGCTGGAGAGCAGCTGTTCTCCTGGATGTAGGACCCCCTAAAACGAGGCTGTAACATATGCTGAATTTACAAGATTCACACAGTTTATTAAGGTTTTCTGAACTCAACAACTCACAAAATGGAGTGATTCTTTCTGGAGACTTCCTCTCCTTTCTCCCCTCCCTGCTGCTGTTGACTGTAGCTGATGTGACGTATAATATGATGGTGTTCAGGTTCTTGTTAATAATCATCAGATACATGTTATCCTGGAAATTCAAAGTCCAAACACTCAAATGTGGCTCACCATTTACTATGATGTCATTACATAAACTGAACCCTCAGTGTTGAGATGTTTTCATCTGGTGGTTTGGAAGTAAACTGCAGGATGTCAGTTGTATTAACACAGGAGGTTCACATGGAATAAAAACACCAACATTAATGACTTTATATCATCTACAATAATATTGTGTCTTGATCATCTGAATATTAAAATAAACTAAAGATATGTGTCAAGTAAAGTTATGAAGAGCATGAAGTGACTGAAGTACCTCAGAATTGTAGTTATGTATAGTACTCGAGTAAATATACTTTCCTCTACTGTTACTGGTGTTACTAGAACCGATATTCCAGTCGTGTCTTGATGGTTAAACTGGTGTTCAGAGCAGACGACTCACTTCCAGTCTGATGCTCCATGACACCATCTATTGGACAGACAGTAGAAGTGCAGCATTCATGTGACTGATATGAAGCAGCCAATCAGAGGAGGAGCAGCTGATATTCTGACAGGAGACATGATGCTTTGAGTTGATGTTCAGATGAATGATTTGTGTTTCTTCTCCAGATCAAAGTGGGTGTGAGTTGAGCAGCATGAATAAATGTGAGCACAGAGAGGAGGGAGTCCCTCACTCTAAAACCACTGGACCTGGACCTGGAAATGAGCCCAGCTGTGTTTCCTTCAAGAGTAACCGGTCAAAAGGTCATTACATTGATTTTTAAGGACAACAACCTTCTGCTGTAAAGAGGTGAGCTGTTAATAACATTAATATGTGACTGATTAATGTTTTAACTGTCGAGAAAGAAGTTTTTTGCAACCTTTTATTTATATTCTCACTTTAGAAAGCTGCCCAATAGAACCAGCTTTCAACTCTTCATTTCACTTTATTGGATTTGTTGTCCCAGTCAAAGGATGATATTATTGATTAACAACAAAATTCAAAGTGATCCTCAGGGCCAGTGCTGTGCAGCTGACTGAGGTCTGGACTGACGTATTTAACCTGTCACTAGTCCATGCAGCTTTCCCTGTGTGCTTCCAAATCACCACCATCACGCCGGTGCCAAAACAATCCACTGCGGTGAGCCTTAATGACTTCCAACCAGTTGTACTCACCCCCA
Source organism: Sparus aurata (assembly GCF_900880675.1). Taxonomy (NCBI): domain Eukaryota; kingdom Metazoa; phylum Chordata; class Actinopteri; order Spariformes; family Sparidae; genus Sparus; species Sparus aurata. The sequence continues at coordinate 21,642,144 of NC_044202.1, read as the reverse complement.
TCATCCCAGGAGTTTAGAGGAGTTATCTCTCTGGAAATGGAAAGCAAGACAGTGGTAAGATGATAGATAAGATAATGACAATTACGTGTCAGTAACGTTAAATTACTGAATTCTGTTAACTTCAGCCAAACTAGCATTAGGCTAAATGTTAATGTTTACTCTGTTATGCTTACGTAACCTAGCTGGCGGACATGGCTCTGTCACGGCCAGGGGATGTCTGGCGGACATCGGCGTCACCACCACCGCCAGCAACGGAGCCCGCAGGAGCAGTCGCCACCCTGGCCTGATCTGTAGCATACACCGCATCACTGCCGTGAGCTGCCGCCTGCTGTTTGTACGGACAGGCGTAGCGTTTATAACCCACATCTCCACACAGGGGGGTCAAGACTCGGAGTTACGGGGGCAATAGCCATTTAGGTATCATTTAGCACTTAAGTATTTGAGTTCAAACCAGTCGGAGTATTTTGGAAGTTATACATGCTGAACATTACTGAGTATTATATTGCTATATTGTGTTTATGAGTTCATCATTTTGTGTGAAAGCACTGTTAAAAATGTTTAAAGGTTAAAAACATGTTACTGTGTTATTTAAAATGCTGTAATTTCATTGTGAATGTGGATGTGAGGAAATTCATGTCTAAATACTGTTAAAAATCTGATAAATAATTGTTTAGATAAGAATACTGTTAAAAAATAGTAAATTCATGGGAAGAATATCTCTATAAATTAAAAAGTTAAGTGAAAAGATCTTGATTAATTGAATCTGATATTATTTCATTTATGATTATCTAATTTTTTATTGCAGACGATAAAGTAATTTGATTTGTTGTTCTGCACAATATGTGTATACTGGTTTTTGGTGACCCCGGATCAGCTGAGAGAAGTTTGAGATTGATGGCGAGCCAAGCCCACCAGGAGAACTCTGAGGAAATCTGTTAGTACACTGGCCAGCTACTACAAGGTCCTCACAGTCAGATCGTCGTGGAGCGCAACAGGATTTCCCAGATAAGCACGTGAACACATAAACTAATACCTACCCGGGTAGTGTACAGTAGAAACACAAGACCAACAACCAGTGTTGGGCACGCTACTTTTAAAAAGTAATTAGTTACAGTTACTGGTTACTTCTCCCAAATAGTAACTGAGTTAGTAACGGAATTACCCCACTATAAAAGTAATTAGTTACTGGGAAAAGTAACTATTGCGTTACGTTTATTTCTTCCCCCTTTTGAGCTCGGCAGTCATTGTAGCGTATTCGGCATCTACATGTGTATTTAAAAATTAATTTCTTCATGGTGGACAGGTGTTATGCCGAGAAGTGCCTGCACGCTGGGATCTGCATGCCCCTGGCACTTCTCGGCATAACACTGGTCAGATTCAGGCAGCTCGCCTCTCGACCCGCCCCCTCACGACAGACACAGTGCAACGAGGCAGAACTCAGAAAAAAGGCCTCTCCGTTATGTAATAGTCCTTGCTATGATGTTATATTGCTGTGGGCTCATATAATAATTCGAAATAATACTGCTAGTAATGGCACTGGTAAAAAAAACACACATACATATATACACTACTCACAATAACTTAGGGATATTGTGAGAGACTCAGTGGATTTCATACATACGGTGTTTGTTTCACTTCAGAGAGTTTTGGGATAGGGAGGTAATTGTATTGGGGTGATGGACACACCTCATTTTGTGTTTTCAACGTAATGGTCTCACTGTGTACAGTGTGCCTTACATATTGGGGCCAATACCAAAAAACTAAAAGACAACCCTTTTCAATGTGGCATCAATTTCAACATTCTGTGGGTATAAAAAGCTGGTATTGTCAGTAAGTCATTCCAAGTTCATCATTCAAACAGCCATGAACACACGACGTCACTTAACGGACGAGCAGCGCCACCTGGCTATAGCGCGCCTTCGGGTCAGTGGCAGGCAGTCAGAAGTTGCTCGTGAACTTGGTGTGTCTCAAAGTGTCATCAGCAGACTTGCATCAAGACACAGAACTACTGGCAGAGTTCATGACAGACCCAGGAGTGGAGCCCCACGAGTGACTGACCGCAACGATGACCAGTACCTAAGGACCTATGCACTCAGACATCGTTATGCAACTGCCACACAGCTGCAGGCCCAGTTACGAGATGTGAGAGGTACAAGGGTTTCCAGACAAACCATTCGAAACTGACTCCACCGCTTTGGCATGAATGCCAGAAGACCGTTGCAGGTGTCTCCACTGACACCAAGACACCGCCGAGAACGTTTGCAGTGGGCACAAGACCATGTGACCTGGACCATGCAGCAGTGGTCTACCGTCCTGTTCTCTGATGAGTGTTGGGTCACCTTGCACAGAAATGATGGTCGTCAGCGTTGCTGGAGAAGGCGAGGTGAGCGATACGCCGAGGTCAACATGGTCCCCAGGGTTCCCTTTGGTGGAGGAAGTGCAACAGTCTGGGCAGGCATCACCAGTCAGCGCAAAACAGATTTGGTTATTGTAGATGGCTCAGTCACTGCACGTTCTTACCTCAGAGACATCATAGAACCCATCATCATCCCCCAATTCCGCCAGCACACCCCCAACTTTCTGTTCATGGATGATAATGTTCCACCACATCGTGCCAGAATTGTCACAGCTCGACTTCAGGAAGTCGGAGTGCCTCATATGGTATGGCCAGCAATGTCCCCTGACCTGAACCCCATAGAGCACGTCTGGGACCAGCTGAAGCAGAGACTGGATGATCGTACCCCACCCCCACGTGACCTGGCAGAACTGCGTGTAGCACTTGTGGAGGAGTGGAACGCATTACCTCAGAACAACATCATGAGGCTAGTGAGGAGCATGAGACGTCGCTGTCAAGCTGTCATTGCGGCAAATGGTGGAAACACCCGCTACTGACATTGTCAATTTTTGTTATTTTGGGCTATCCTTGTTATTGTCTAAATTTTTGGGGTAATACATATTAAACTAATGAAAATGTTTTTTCTTCTCATTCATTATTAGTAATATCAAAGGGAACTTTTACTTATTTCATTAAAATTCAGACCAAATAGGAAAAGCACTCATGTAAATAACAATATCCCTAACTTATTGTGAGTAGTGTATGTATGTATATATATATATATATATATATATATATATATATATATATATATATATATATATATATATATATATATACATACATATATATTATTATTATTATCATTATTATTATTATTATTATTAATAATATTTTTTTTTTTCTTCTTTTTTTTCTTTTCTCCCCCTTTTAGGGGCCCCCCTGTATGACGGCGCCCCTAGCATTTGATACTGCCTATACCCAGGGCCGGCTCTGTACGCAGGACGTCTATATATGCCGGATTCAGGGGCACGACGCAGCAATTCAGCTGAATTTTGCCCCGGGCACATAGGTAGTGTAGAAGTTAAGCACCGAAATAACAATATAACATCCGGTTTCTTTTCAAAATAAAACACTCCGTGTTGACACCAGCACACAAATCTCAAAAAAGAGACAAACACAAGCTCTTCTGCTAATCCTTCGGTGGAGAACAATGGAGCAGAAAATATGACGATGCCTACATAGACCTTGGATTTACCATGAACACGGTCGGAAATGAAGAAAGACCTGATTGTGTTTTATGCCTAAAAACTCTTGCAGCAGACAGCATGAAACCATTTTGATAATCAGGTGATAGTACGCAGAATACTGAAACTCATACAGTGGTTTACTAGAGGTAGTAGTTAAGTCTAATGTGACAGCCTTGTAATTAATTCCTACAGGGATGATGGGATGCAGTGGTGATTAGCTGTATTATTTATTATGTAAGACTAAGCAAGGTGTTTGGGAAGCTGACAGCCTCAGTGTTATAAACTAAGCTATCAGTCTGGTACTCTGCACTATGTCCCTGACTAACCATATTAACTAGGCTAGTGGAAACCATACCAGCACTGACTGTATCACTAGCAGGCTCTAGTCACCTGCAACCTGCTGAGTGCTACATCCCTAGTGTCAAATCTGCTTCATACACTTGTGCTTATGTTTGCATATTACAGGACTTCTGTATTTGGACGTCAGAACTTTTGAGGTCCGATACCTGTTTGAAGCTTCGAGTGCTTTTCTGAATTTACCGGCTTTTTTTGACATGTTCATGTGACAATAGTTTGTACTGTATTGATATATGATGTATATTACAGTAGTAATAGTTACTGTGAGGAGAACTTCATGTCATGTTTGATGCCATTAAAAGCAGAAACAATGGGGCGCCATTTAGCTCAGTTGGTAAAGCAGGCGTCCCATGTGCAGAGGCTTTGTCCTTTGCTGCATGTCACTCCCCCTCTCTGTCTCATCCTGTTTCCTGTCAAGTCTTCAGCTTATCTTTCAATAAAGCCATATGAAGGCCACTGAAATACCTAAGCCAAAACAATGACAGAAATTGTCTCTTAGTTTGAAATCTGCCGTGGTAAACATGATGTGTCCAGATGTGACCAGAGGAACATCTGACTATGAAGCCTGTCTTTCTTTCTGTCTGTCTGTCTGTCTCTCTGTCTGTGGTTCACATGTCTCCAGAACCGTTCATTCAATCTACTTTATACTTGGCAGGTTTGTTGCTGAGGAATCAAAGAAATGCTGTGTTTAAAAATTCTAATTCAATATTATGAACGCTTTGGGAAACATGAAAGTTGTTTGTGTGAATGGTGTAAATAAAGAAACAGTTGAGCATGTCATTATAAATTGTCCTCAGTGTCAGAGGAGGATTCTCAAAGCCATACTCAGTAGATAGAACATCAAATTCAGTATTACAGAAGCATTACAGCTGAATACAGAGTGGGTACAGAGCAATATTTCTTTTCAGAAAAGACCTGAACTATGAAAATGATAAAGATTTTGTTGTTGTTGTTTTAATATGATTATTAATTTATTTTTCAATTGTTTATTGATTTAATCATTTTCTTATTTTATTGATTCCTTTCACGCATCAATATTATTCTGATCCACACTCCAGCTCAGAGGGTGGCGGTTATGCGCAGCTGAAAGTTGCCGTTTTTTTGTCGAGGCTGTGTTGCTGCGGTGAAAGACGGGCACAAGCAGACATATGGGCACAAGGGCACAACCACTGTGCTAGGCTAGCTTTGAGGAAGCTAACCTGGCAACAACAGAAGACCCAGTAATAGGAGATCGGTTCGACAGAATGCGTACAAGTTATAAAACCCTTACCCCCAATTTCCACTGGATACGTCTCCGCTGCGTTGCGTCTCCGCCACGCCAGCGGAGCAAATAGGTTTCACTTTAGTCAATGTGTCAATCCCCACCAGGTCCGCTGCGCTGCGTATCTGCTCTGTCCCAGCTCCGGCAGTCCGGCGCCCTCCGGCACAGACACGCAGGACTCCTATATCTGCCGGATGCCGGAGTGCAACGCAGCAATTCAGCTGAATTTAGCACCGAGCAGACAGGAAGTCAAGCGCTAAAATAACAAACAGCATCCGGTTACCTTTCAAAATAAAACACTCGGTGTTGACACCAGTACATAGGCTAAATCTAAAAAAAAGAGACAAACACAAGCTTTTCTGCTAATCCCTCGGTCGGGAACACTTCGTGTCATTGATTTTAATAACACAGACCTATAACTGCGGTCGTGAGTGATCATGTGATTATCGCGGGAACTCCTCTGCCTCGTGAGCCAGCTGTCTACCGTACTGCGCCGCAGCGGACTCAAACCGCAACTGGTGGGGATTGCCGGACGGTGGACGGCGGAGCAAAACCAGATCGGAGCTGCACGCAGCGGACACGTATCCAGTGGAAATTCGCTACGGTACAAGACCTGACAGACTATGAATGACTCCGAAATCCAACAATAAACAGCTCAGACAGAGAGACGAGGAGAGACTCACTGAGCAACAGCTGTCGAGATTAAGGAAGTCGCCGGAAGCAACGTCCAAAAGCCGCTTCACTGGAAAGAGCTCAAAGTTCAGTCCAGTCCCGGTGTCAGTGGACGGTCATGAGGAGCAATGTGACGACTGGCTGTGAACTGATGCTCAGTAAAGAGGACTTTGTGCTTGTTGTAGTTGTGAAAGGAAGATGAAGATGTTTGCAGTGTTTGTTACCCTCCTGCACGGTAGATAATCCTCATCCCTCTGATCTGATCATCAGCTCCGAATAATGATGCTTTGGTGACAGCATTCACACACAGAGTCTGAGCTGAGCTTCAGCAGCACAGTTTACAGGCTGCACACACTGCAGAGGACCACATTCACTCATGACATGAAATAAGGCTGCTGTCATTGACCCGCTCTGTCTGTGTGACCTCACAGTTTCCCAGCATGCCTCAGCTGTGGAGGTGAACGAGGGGGACCCGTTTGTCCTGTTGCCGTGTGACTTTCCCCCTGATGGACTGGACAAGCCCTCAGTCATGTAGCCGCTACGATCTGGATCCTTCAACCGTCCACCAGCATCAGCAGGACAGTGACAACCTCAAAGACCAAAACCAGCTTTACAGCCGCCGAACATCCATGAAGGATGACGCTCTGGAAACTGGAGACCTTACCCTCAATCTTACAAAATCCCACCTCTCTGACAGCGGCTCCTACACCTGCACCGTCAGAGGGTTCAGTATGGGGATGAAGAGAGAACGTAGAGTGGCGGATGTACAGCTGCAGATCAAAGGTCAGCAACTATCCCTATAAGCTACTGTAGACACAGGTCAGAGGTCAGAGGTCACGTTCTTTATGTTTCTAGTTCCCACAAAACGATTCCCATCCTGGGCCACAGCTCTCCTGGTTCTCCTGGCTGTTGGACTTCTTGTCTGTGGAGCTCTTTTACTACGTTTTAGGCACTATTTCATGTCAGGTATGTCACTAATACTACACTACCCATCATGCAAATGGGCAGCACCTTTACTCAGGTAGTTCCCTGAAAGCTGGAGTCCTCAGTCTGACCATGAACAACCCCACAGACAGAGACAGAGAGCCCAACGCCTGCACCGTCTGCAACAGGGAGGAAGACATCCTGACGGAGAAACAGGTGGAGCTGGAGGTCACAGGTCAGTACTGTAGATACAGGTCAGAGGTCATACTGACATCAATCAGCTCAGTGTTGATCTGAAAGTGATGTTTTTATTTGATCCAGGAGAAAGTTGATGGAATGAGCTGAAAGGATCAACAAATATTTTCATCACTAAGAATAAAGAATTGCAGCTTTAATAGTTTGTATCAGTTATTGATTGATTTTTTCAGAGTCTTTGTCAGTTTCACCAATCAGAGCTGTCAGGTGTCGGGGGGAGAAACTGCAAACATTCACAAACTAATGAGATGAAAATAGAATAGCAGCTGACATGGAGCTGAGTGACAAACGGACTCAATATTGATGCTTCACACCAAATAATGACACCACAACAGTCTAATAATTTTCATTTAAACTGACATATTACTCTAAATCTTCCTTCAAGTTGCTCTGTTTGTTACGCCGGCGACTGAAGGTCCCTTCACCAGAAAGTCTCTGTCCAAACTCTTGCCCTGAATATTCACTTCCTGTTGAAGAAGTTGATCAAAGAAAATGTTAAATTTGATGTCCAGATATGTGAAAGTGACAAAGAGAACCGACAAACAGCAGTTCAGCACTGAGATGAGACATTACTGTGAAGACCACAGGGACAAAACACCACAACACCATCAGGACTCTGATCATGTCCAACACATTGAAAACCTGGATTTACTTCCTGTATTTTTGTCCCCTGTTACCAGCTGGTCTCATCTGGTTCTGTCCTTCAGCTTTCTCTACTAACTTTGTTATCAGTCAGTGAATCGATTCAAAACTGCTGCTGCTGTCTGTACAGCTGATGTTGTGCTTTGTTGTCCTCTCAGTCTGTCAGGAGGAGGTGGAGGTGGAGGAGGGGGAGGAGTCTGTCCAGCTGCCCTTCATTACAACGCCGGACCTGCCAAAACGTGCTACAGTGATGTGGGCCCACGGTTTACCCTCATACAGGATAGTCCACAAGTATAAGAACAGATCTGACCGGCCTAAAGAACGGGACCAGGAGTACAAAGACCGAACAGAGGTGAAGAAAGACCTGCTGAAGACTGGAGACCTCAGTCTGACCCTGAAATACCCCAAAGAAGAGACAGACACAGGAACATACTGGTTTGGAGTCATCAAGGACAGAAAGATCCTGAGAGAGAAAATCGTGAAGCTGAAAGTCAAAGGTCAGTATGAGGATGCAGAACAGTGGTCTGTGTGTGTGTTCCTGTTTGGCTGCTTGTCTCTAACTGTCCTCTGTCTCCTCTGCAGGGAGAATTCAGATCAATGATGAAACAGTGGACATCAGGAACAGAAGCAGATCCACTGATCCGACTCCTCTGATGGCTGATCGATCTGTTCGATCCTTGTGTGAAGGAGAGGTATCCGGGTCCCTCCTTCCTGCTGCTGTCAGACTTTACAGCCAGCGCTGCTCCCAGTAGACCTCACATGTGCACTATGCCAGAAATTACTCAACACATAACCCTACCAACTTTCCCTTCTTTTTTTTTTTTTTCCACTACCTGGACAATTTACCTATACTTTATTTTATTAACGCCACACTACTAATTATTACACTGTTCAGTGTAAAATATAATGTATATACAATGTATGATTCTATTTCTTACATTTTTTATCATATTGTTTATTTTTTACTATTATTGTTTATTGCAATATTATTATTCTTTGGCTGCTGTGACAAAGAAAGTTCTGCATTTGCGGGACAAATAAAGGAATTCTGATTCTGACATGTTGTTTAGATCCTTTGAACTCTGACAGTAAAGTGTAAATACAGCCTCAGATGTACAGACAGCATGTCCACTCTGTGACAGCAGCATGATAATGGATCTACAGCTGTGAGAATGATGGATTCATGAGGCAGCACCACTTTGATTACAGCGCCCCCACGTGGCAACGCTTAATTCTACATGTGTGATGACGTGGAGGACAGTTTATGTGGCTCACATTTAGAAATGGGGCAACAGGAATTCACTCGGTCAGGTATTAAGTCTGGAACACCACAGCTGGATGTCTTTTAAAAAGGAGCAGTACACTCATGTACGTTTGGGCCAGATTTCTCTGGTTTGAAGTTCAGATGATAAAAACAACAAAATGTAGAATTTTACTTTTTTTTTTTTTTTTTTAAATGCCTATTGGGTTTTTTAAGGATATGAAGCATGAACGCTGCTAAAACAAGCCTCTGCGAGAAAGATTCTCACAGAGGTGAGATGATGTTCAGTTTAAGCAGAGCACAAATATAAAGAACACATTGTAGAGAAAATGGAACAAGATGGAAATACACTGAGGAATAAAAAAAATATATACACAAGATGACATTTTCCTTGTTGCCAAGAGTATAATTAAGGCGTTCCATATGAATTACATTTCCGAGCTCCCTCAGCCATTGGTGGAATGTAGGGCTAGACTCAGATTTCCATTATTGTAGAATGAGGCGTTTAGCTAGTAGAGTGCAGAATGAGATGGCCTGAGCGATGTGGCCGTCTATGGCAGGGTTCACAGATAGGGTCTGGCGGACTTAAATATATAGTCAAATACGAGAGCCCAGAGGGAGTGTAGACGGGGGCATAGCCACAGCTGGTGAGCAAGTGTACCTGTGTCCTGTTTACACGTAATGCACAAGAGGCAAATGTAAGGATACAGTGACCAATGTGGTGCGCTATAGGCAAGATTTTAGCCGGCGCCACCAGATCAAACTCAGGAGGCAGGATTGGGGAAAAAAACAGAAAGGTGAGCTTTATTTACAAAAGCTGAGATATACAAAAAACAGGTACACAGACGAAAATGAGTCCAAGGACCAAAACAAAGTAGAAAATAAAACAGCTCAACAAAGTACAGCAGAAAAGCAAAGTTCAAATAAAACACAGAAAATCCAGAAGTCAAAATCCAAAAACATACCGCCAGGAAACAGAAGACACGGAAGGAAACACCGGGTAGCACGAGGGGGACATCACACAAAACGAACTGACAAGGAGTGTAGGGAAGACAAAGACAAGACACAAGAGACACAAGAGCGAATGGAATCAAAATACACAAGACAAGACAACAAGACAGCGAACCGTGACAATTTCAGTAGGTAAAAAGGAGTGTTGCAAACCTTTTGAAAGAAGAGTGGGCTGTCCAAGTTGGGGCCATAAACATTTACAGGTGTAATCGGAATAGAGTTTAAAGAGCCAGATACAATTTGAAACCCCCCTTCAGGTTCAGCGACAGATAAATGGATAAAAGGGACATTTTTCCTGAACAATATTGCCACTTTGGCACTATGGTTAGCCTGGTATACCTGGTCGATCCAGCTGACCTTTGTTTTTAATTTTACGTTTGACATGTGTTTCTTACGGAGCCCTGGGCGTGACATGAATGGGGTTTTTTTAGCTCGCAAGTGAGACTTACTATCTTGCATGCGCGAGATAGCAAGTTGCACTTGCGAGACAGTAAGTAAGATGCAGTGGCACTCTGGCTCAAATGATTGAATGAAGTGAACGTTGTGGTGTTAACTCAACAATGATGGGACACTGGATATTGTAACATTGTTCTCAGAAGCAGCATCGTATCGTTCATAGTCGCCATCTTGTTGCACTCTTACCTCTCTACAAGCAGTGTGTTAACTATGACCTGTCTTATGCAACATCGCCCCCTTGTGGTGTAAAGAGCAATCGTATGTCAAACACGTTGCACATTCAGACAGAAACTCGTTCAGGACGAGATTTTAACTGAATTTACAGGATCTGTAACTGAAGTTCAGCTGGACAAAAACCTGCCTCGTTCTCAGAGTCCTGACTGAGTGAAATGTGACCAAGTGGACATGAAACACATGTTGATCTGATTCAGTGTGACGTCACTGCCTGATGACATCATCATCTCTGATGTCTGTCCAGAACAGACGTTGAGAAATCCAATAAGAATTCAGATACAGTAGCCCATTAAGAACTCCCTTAAGAATCTTCATGTTTTAAGTTTTTCCTCAGTATCGCAGTGATCCGGTGATAGTTGTCTGTTCATCCATGAGAACAATGCTAAAAGGATGTGCCAACAGCTAATTCTGCTAACTTTGAATGAACACTGTTTGAATGAATGGTCACACACCCGCCTGTGCGTTGCTGTTAGCATGTTAACATCTATCGGATTTGGACCTCCTCCTTCTTCACATGAAAATCAGATGTAGTTTTTAGCTGATAATGATGAGGTCTTTAAACAGGAAAGGATGATTTGAAATTGTCCTCTTCTCCACCCGGGTCTCTGGCCACTCCTCCACACAACTGGCCAACAGAAGACTCCACGCTGAAGCTATCAGCATCACCTGGACCAGAGTCATTAGAAGTCAGTTATGATCATTTGATGTCGGCTCATCATTCACTGGTTCAAATCATTCAGAGTGACTCAGATTATCTCTGACCTAAAGTTTCAGTTTACGGGTCAGACTGTGATGTGCAGGCCTATCAATGGCCAGAACAGAACCTTTAACAGGTTTAACCTTAACCCAAGGTTACATTTAGCTCTTGCATCCAGTTCCAGCCTTCTCTCTCTATGAATCAAACACAACTAACATGTTCAAATAAAGACAAAGAAAGAAAAGACAGAAGATTATCAGAACTTCAGCAGAACATTTTATTTGTGTTGTCATCTCTTGAAAATACCAAACAAATTGAAAGGCTGGAAGGTAAAAAAGATTGTCATCTGCATCACTGAGGAGCAAAAGATGTATTTACTGAAATATGACATGTCGGGTCTTTCAGCCCAGAAATACAAGAACTAGTAAAGTAGAAATAGAAAAATATAAAGGACCTACACCAATCACAAGACTCCATCATTCAGCGCATTTTAAAGAGATTCTACCGTTTCTACTACTGTAAATGAAAAAACATGTGAATCCTTTTTGGATTTTACTTTCATCAAAACAAATCTGGACTTCTCTTCACATTATGACTTTAATCACTAAATAATGACTCAAAGTTATCCAATAATTTTTATTTCCCAACATTTTTCCTCATGATTTCAACTTTTTATCTTTTATTACGATTTATAATGAGAATATTCCTTAATCAAGCTCACTTTTAATTTGAATCCTTTTTTACTGAAGTGGAAAAAATGAGCTTCCACAGTTTTCACTAGTTTCATTGAGTTTTAACTCCTCAGAGTGAATATGTCAAACACGTCAGTTTCTGAACCACAGATGATTTTAAGGGAATTAATACATGACAACTTGAATAAAGATTGATTTACAAATATGTAAAAAAGATCCTAAAAAGTGGATCTGACCAATGAAACTGAAACATCAGCACAACTGCGAGCTGGCTCTGATCCATTTCTGGTGAGCGGACAGATAAACATTAAATGGTATCGTTACTCCAGTTGTTATAGTTTTTCTCCGCTGCAAAAAATAATTCTGGCACTTCTGTCACAAGATAAAACAGAGAAGTTGATTATTGTTGATGAAATTTAAAGTCATGACTGCAGAATTAATCAGCAGTTCACTGAAACTCCTCGGTACCACACAGGTTCTGACAAATCTTAATTGCTTCATGACATAAGTGTCGAGGTGGTGCTGGAGGTCACTGGCTAAGAATCTCCACGCTGATCCCAGACATGTGGTTCCTCTTGCAGATTCTCTTGTGAGATTTGAGGCCACCAGGCCTAGCAAAGCTTTTCCCACATTGGTCACACCCGTATGGTTTTTCACCGGAGTGAACAATTTGGTGTTTTTTTAAATAACCTGAAGCAGCAAAGGCTTTGTCACATCGGTCACAGGGGTAGGGTTTCTCTCCACCGTGAATGTATTGATGCTTTTTTAGCTGAGCTAACAGAAGAAAACTTTTCCCACACTGGTCACACTGATGCGGTCTCTCTCCACGGTGCATTTTAAGGTGGATTGCCCAGCTGCCTTGAGCGTTGAAGGTTTTCTCACAGTATTCACAGCTGTACGGTTTCACTCCTGTATGCAAACGTAGATGTACCTGAAGGTAACCTCGAGTTTTGAAAGCTTTGCCACACTGGTCACAGCTGTAAGGCCTCTCTCCAGTGTGAACACGTTTGTGGATGTTCAGGTCACCTGATGTTAAGAAGGCTTTGCCACACTGGTCACAGTCGTATGGTCTCTCTCCAGTGTGAGCGCGCCGATGGACTCTGAGGTCACCCGATGTTCGGAAGTGATGGCCACATTCTTCACAGCCGTACGGTTTCTCTCCTGTGTGAATCCGTTGATGGATTTTCAGCGTACTCTTGGACAGGAAAGCTTTCCCGCACTCGTCACAGCTGTGTGGTTTCTCTCCTGTGTGAATGCTCTGATGGGTTTTTAGGGAACGGGATGTAGTAAAGGTTTTCCCACACTGATCACAGCCGTGTTGTTGCTCTCCAGTGTGACCTCTCAGGCCAACGTTTAATTTTCTTGGTGATGTCAGTGTTTTGTCCGACTGCTTCCATCCCTTTGGTCCTCCCTGTTTCTATGGCAACAGGAAGAGAGAGAGAGAGAGAGAGAGAGAGAGAGAGAGAGAGAGAGAGAGAGAGAGAGAGAGAGAGAGAGAGAGAGAGAGAGAGAGAGAATGTCATGGTGTACCCAACTATTCAATACATTAAGTCAACAAGAGAAAATCTTCCACTGATCCTCCAGAGGTGAAGTCCAACTGTTGCAGGGGCATGCAGACAGAAACATCAAAGTCCAGAAAGAAGACTGTTTTACGTCACATGTCACATGATGTGAGGATCTGTGCGCACAGCAGCATCCAACAGTTTGACATGTAAGCAAATAGTTTTTTTTATTATCTAAAACTGCAGAATGCTCCTTTAAGAGGATTCTTGTTGTGGACTACAGCTCCACAGTTTACACCATCATCCTCCACATCCCCCCTCAGTCCTTTGCTGCTCAGCTGGTTGGGATCCCTCCTCCACCCTCAGCCTGAACTCTACGACCCCCCCACCCCACCCCCCCACATTAACACCCTGACCAGACGACTCCACTTTGGCCGAGTGCTGCTGAGACGACCCGGTCCAACACCTCAACAAAAGAGACTTCAGGAGAACAAAAGAGGATGTTCTCCTCCACAGACATGAAGGGGGAGGACAGGACTTCTGACACTTCACACCTGGATGAAAAGGCCCACCACAGACTGCCTCTCTTCAGAGAGCTGCAACAGGCCCAGCTCCGGTTCTACAGGAGTCAGGACGGAGCTCCTAAACCTGGACACTGGAGACCTGGTTTTAATCTGGACCCATGCTGAAAACTACACATCTGCTCTTCAGTGTTTCTTTAACAAAGACTGCTCCTCCTCAAAGAGCTGCAAAAGGCCCGGCTCCGGTTCTACACTTCCTGATATGGTCACAATCATCATCACAATAAATTGTATTCGTCAATATAAAGTCCCCAAAAGGCTCAAAATGGCGTCTTCGACCATTTTCTTTAATACCAAACACTTCATCTAGAGGAACATGTGAGGAGCAGAACCAGACGGTGTTGGACTAAGATGATTGTCAATGATCAGGAAAACTGATTGATTATCTGGACTCAGATCCCTGATGAATTTTGAACCTGCAGGAACTGAAGTTTCTGTCCGCAGCAGAAAGAAGACATGAAGACATCATGGCCACCAGTCAACAACAGGTCCAAACACACCGTCACATTTGTTCTATAGTGACACAAACACGACCAACAGCAACTATTCCACAACAAAGAAGGAAGCGGAAGTGACAGTGTATTTTCTTTTCTTCGGTCTCGTCAAGATGAAACCAGAACCCACAGAGACATTAAGAAATCAGACCAGAACAACATGGCGACCTGATGATACACGTAACTCTCCAGACCACTCCAGTCTTTACTCTCATCATGACGTTGTGACCACTGACCTGAACACCGCTGCTGTCAGACCATGTGCCTTCTGTTCTTCTGTGGTTCTGGTTCTCCATTGTCCAGCAGGTCTCCTCAGCGTCCTGGGCTTGGTCTGGATTCTGTTCTCTGACCTCTTCAGGCTCACACATAAGAGTGTGACGTGGAGGGGCAGTCCTGTCCCGCCCACTGCTCTGATTGGGTCATAGATCTCAGGACCGCCCACGTTTCTTCTTCTGTGTTTTCAGTGTTCTGATCCGACTTAACTGCAGCTTTGAAGAGAAACAAATTACATTAAATATTAAACTTCAGCTTCATTTCACTCAGACAAATAAATGATATAAATATTGAAATCATATTCTATGATTAATTTCACTGTGAAGGATCAAATACTGAGATATTTAATGTCAACAAGGTGAATTACATTAATAATAATGTTGTTGGATTAATTTCAGAGAAATTAAGTGAATCATGTTAAATATATTTATAGATATATTCCAGTTCAGTTATGTAAATAATATTTTTTATTGATTTCGGTGTCAAAGGAAAATAAATGAATGACATGATCAAATAATAATAAGACTCATGAATAATAATGTTCTGTCTCACTGAGGTTTATTTTCATCAGAACTGGTTCAGAATGACACGGGTCAGAAGTTGATGTAACATTTCTTCAGTTTAATGTTCAGTGTGTGTCCACACACAGCTGGTCCAGATCCGGACGTCTTCTTCTGTGGTGTTATTATCATAAACAACGTTCTGCACAGCTTCAGCTACAACAGAAACCTTCCACTGAAACAGAAACTTCAGCTGCTACAGAACCTTCAGCTACAACAGACCCAGAGTGACACATTTATATTCAGAACTTTGGTCCTGGTGACGCTGTTCTGTCTCAGAGACTCAGAGAGAGGAAGAGGAGGATGAAGTTGAAGATGAAGTTGCTATGACCCTGGACTATGATGATGATGATGATGATGATGATTAGGATAAAAATCTACTGATCTGATCTGCCTGCTAAATAAAGACTCTTGAAAATACCAAACAATTAGCAATTATTGACAATTCTCGCCTGGGCCCATGTTCCGCTTTAAGGCCCACAATCACCCCTTATAGTTGGATGATATGGGAGCATTATACATTTCCTGAATTGTTACAGTCCTGTGAATATTTCAGTGTTTGTTATTTGTGTCAGTATTGTTCCTACATGTCACAATGCTATAAAAAATACTACAATTTAGGTGGAAATTGTGGAAAAATAGTTGTTGTTGACATTTTGAAGAGCCCATGTGACAATTGTAATTTTTAGACAGGCCCAAAACTTGGTTTAAATGAAAGCTGTGAATCTACCCTTTAAAATGCTACCAAACATGCTACCAAAGATGTGTAAAGCTCTGAAAAATGAACATAAAGTAGGATATGCACCCGTGCCTGGAGGCCTATTTATTGTAGGGTGTATTTAATCTGGTTGATCTTAACTGAACCCTTTGAAAGCACGGCCCCCTGCACACCCTCAGTTTTTAACACTGTATTTAACTTGTCATGACTGTAGATCTGTTTGTTGTGTTCTTGTCTGGTTTTGTCTTGTGGTTTCTTGTATTTGATTTCCATGTCTTTGTATCTTGTCTTGTGTCTTGTTTTTCCATGCCCTCATGTGTCCTTTAAGTTCTCCTGTGTATTTTCCTTATGTTCTTCCCTCTGGCTCCCTCTGTCTATTGCCCTGTTCCCTTCATGTTCTCATGTGCTCCTCCCCTTCGTTATCTCACCTGTTGGTCCACCTCACCTGTTCCTCGTCTTGTCATCAGTGTCTGTGTATTTAGTGTTCCTCTGTGTTCCCTTCACTCCTTGTCTGGTCATTGTTTGTTCTTGTAAGCCTCTGTCTGTGTCCATGTTCCAGTTCTTGTGCCTGCTCCTGTCTGTTCCTTGTTCCCCCATGAGATGTGTTCTTTGGATTTTGATTTCTGGTTTTCTGACGTTTGAGTTGAATGTTGATTTTTTTCTTTGTACTTTGTCTTGTCTTTTAGTTGCTACTTTGCCTTGCTGTTTTTGGTTGCTACTTTGCCTCTTGCCCCGTTTTGTCTGCTTCAGTTTTTTGTGTTCAGCTTTAAAATAAAGCTCGCCTTTTTGTTTCCCCATATCCTTGCCTCTCGTGTAACTGCATTTGGGCCACCTTCCCCTTTCCATAGTCTTCCCTTTAACCCCCTGCCTGACATAACTTTTAAAAGCACAGTTCAGTTTGACTGTTACCTGAAGAGACTTTTGTTCAGTAGTTGACATTGAGCATTCACTGTACACAATTTTAGTCTATATTTATTATGTAGGTTGGGGGTTTGTAACCATTTTACTGCCAGAACCGCCACGACATTAACAAAAACATCAGTGTTGTAAAAGGCAGAAAACGTATGTGTCATGAAAAGAAACAGAAGTTAAATAATTCATATCAAACGTGATATGGGTGGATGTCTCTGTTTGAATCATTTTTTAATCTGATTCAGATAAAATATTATGTTTTCATGCCAGTATCTCTCACATTTGTTTCAGGAGGCTCTTTTAGCAGCTTCACAATCTTACTAGAAGTGGGTCACACAGTGTTGGACCGCCACTGTTCCCGGTCCGGACCTGGGGCGTCATGTATCAATGTTGCGTACGCCATTTTCCACGCCAACGTTCAGATGTATCAAAAGTGAAATGACCGTGGAAATGTGCGGTGCGCCACGCAAGCTTCATGGCTGGCGTACGCACGTTTCTACAGCTATTGTTCCTTTGGCGACACTCGGAGGTGATGCTGGGAAACTGTTAATAATGTGAAAACAATTGATCCTCAGTGTAATGCGCACATCAGAGACACATTAATGGACAATTAAAACACACGTGTTTGCAATCATATGGATGGATATAAAAGCATGCGCAAAGTGATGAAAAAATGGCATTAACAATGGCAGCCTTGGCCTTGTTGGAAGACATCGCAAATGGTTATATCAGACGTGAGAGGGTGTTTAGAGAACGGGAAGATCTGTTGGCAAATGACGACAACTGGCTCATGAGTCGTTTCAGGTTGCCGAGGCCAGTGTTACTGGAGCTGTGCGCAGAGCTGCTGGCCGGCCCTAGAACGAAACACAGCCAGGAGCCAGGGGTTGTCCGTGCCCACACAGGTGCTGACCACTCTGGGGTTTCTGGCAACAGGAGCCTTCCAGAGGGAACTGGCCGACCAGTCAGGAGTGTGCCAGTCCACTCTGAGCCGAGCCATGCCAGCTGTGTGGTACGGGATCATAAGACTGTCATCCAGGTACATCAAATTTCCATACAATGCTGTTGAACAGGCCAGCATTAAAGCGCAATTTGCAGCAAGAGCCGGTTTCCCTAATGTAATCGGAGCTATTGACTGCACACATGTTGCTATAAAAGCGCCATCACAGGATGAATTTGTTTTTGTCAACAGGAAACATTTTCATTCAATAAATATTCAAATAATATGTGATGCGCAAATGCAGCTCACCAACATCGTGACAAGGTGGCCTGGTTCAACGCATGACTCGTTCATTCTAACCAATAGCATGGATGGTAACAGGCTGGAGGCTGGCACGGTGCGCGTTGGGTGGCTTCTCGGCGAGTAAATAATTTATCCGTTTAAATGCGCCCCGAATTTAAACCAGCACAATGCCCGTTTGGGCACGTGCATTCAAATATGTGTATTTGTTTTTTCCCTGGTGAAAATAGAGTGGCAGAGCTATCTAGTAAGCCTTTATTTGTCTCCTTGTGTTCAGTATTTGTGTAAATAAACGCCTGCGTAAAGTTGGAAATGTCACACTGCAGTAGCCACGGCGCACCTCTGCAGTCATTAATATAAGTGTGATCAGTCTTGTCAATCCTTGTAATGAAATTGTTTTGTCCTGTTTGTTTTCCCACGAACGATATACACACACACGAGGTGCATGAACAAAGGAAACTAAATCTATTTCACATGTTGTAATCTTCCTTCATTTGACTCCAGGGGACAGTGGTTACCCCCTGAGAACGTGGCTGTTGACCCCTCTCACTAACCCCGGCACCGACCAAGAGAGGAGGTACAACGACCGCCATTCCCGAACTCGGAAAGTGGTGGAGAGGGCACCTGGCCTATTGAAGGGGCGCTGGCGCTGTCTAGACAGGTCGGGTGGGGTGCTGCTGTACACACCTGAGAAGGTGTGCCGCATCGTGCTGGCCTGTGGTGTCCTGCACAATGTGGCACACCTCCATGGCATACCACTGCCAGAGCACATCCCCAGCAGCATCTGATTTCAACGATGTAAAGGGGCAAGGACACAATTTACTTTTTAAGTGCATTTATTGCGTGACATATCTCCCAGTGCATTGACAATTTGATCTAGACGATCACTGACGCCACGGATTGCTCTCACTATTTCCTCCTGTGATTCCAGCACAGCTTGTGAGAGGACACGGACAGTCGGGCGGACGTCAGCAGCTGGCGTGGAGTCGCCGGGGCGCGTGGTGCTGGAGGAGCCAGTGGAGACGCCAGGGTGCGAGGTGGAGGTGCTGGTGGAGGAGCCAGGGTGCGAGGTGGAGGTGCTGGAGGAGGAGCCAGGGCGCACGGTGCAGAGGGAGGAGCCCTCTCCTGGCTCATCGTCTATTGAGAAATAATAATTAAAAAAATAAGTAATTAAACATGAGTCAATGCGTTTATATCCTGTCAACTTTACGCACGAGCATGTGTAATGTGAGCAGCCTATTGTACGAAAAGTATGACATTTCTGAGTTTAACACATTTACCTTGGGGACGATCTGTGTCGCCTTCATGGGCCCCCACAACTCAGCTTAGAGCTGTGTCCCCCACAATAGCCGCCACTCTCTGATCAAAGGGGTCAGTTCCTCCCCTCCTGTCCCCCCCGCCCGTTGCGGTGATGCTTCGGTGGTGGGCCGAAATCCTCCGCTTCACCTCCACCTTCACGTCGGACCATTTTTTTTTTTCAGTGGGTGTGCGCTGCTCCGACCCCACAGCGTTCACTGCCTCACACACACGCTCCCACTCAAATTTCTTTTTTGTGTTTATCCCTGAAGAGAGGCTACCAAATAACACAGCTCTTCGGGTCTCCACTTCATTTAATAAAATTTTGAGCTCAGACTCGTTGAAGTTGCGCTTCTTACCTTTACTCATCGTTTAAATCTGATGGTGCAGAGAGGGAATCGCTGGTGCAGGCCCCATTTAAATCGATTTGCATATTTAAATAGGGGTGTGGACAGGGAGGAGTTTAGCACTTCTACATGTGCGCTCAATTCCACGTTGATTGGGATGTACAAAGGAAAAGTGCTTGGATCCATGCCTATGCACACTTTGATACATCTGATTTTTTTTTTTTTGGTGCGTACGACAGTTTCTGGATTCTAGCGTACGCCATGTTTCAGTAGGAAATCCAAGCAAGTCTTAGTACATGAAGCCCCTGGTCTCGGTTGAGGTGGACCCCACGACAATGCAATCTGACACTGGTGTTTGTCACAGGTTGACCATTTCTGGGGTGGACATGTGCAACTGTGACAACACTTGAGAGTCTGAGGCCCAGTTTAGGAAACACTGAGGGTCTTTAGAATATTCTGGGACGGCAGACAAAACAGACGCTTTCATGGCCACGAGAACATGATGCATGTGCTGCAGCTGTCTGGTGCATGCAGAGCTGCAGGGATACGAACAACAAAATGGATTCTTTTCTACATTGTTCACTTTGAAGCATCCAGCTGACATCATGGATTAATATCCACTCACTTGCTGTGTCTCAGTTCATGGTCTGCATCCTTTGAAGGACCCAGCCTTTGCAGTCTTCAAAGGTGAGTCCTTCGGAGAGACCTGCAATGCCGCGTCAACTGTTGTTAACTGGTGCGGTCTAGCATTTTGAGCATTTCCTGGTTGCGTTGCGTCATGTTTACCCTTACCTCACGATTTCTGCCGCCCAGGCCAGCAAACGTGATGATCTACGCCATGCAATGTTGCCATTTTCTTTCTTTCTTTCCTCTTTTTTAGGCGCGTAAGAATCTTGGGATACATGAGGCCACGAAGGATAGTAGCCGTGCATCCTCCAAAAAAAAAGAGGCCGCTTTGTGGGCTTGCATTTGGGCAAGCCTTTGAATTGGGAAAGCCTTCACGTGGCGTTGTGACATAATTGGCCTTCAAATGCGGCCCTCAAAGGATGCAGACCCTGAACTGAGACACAGCAACAATTTTTTTAGCTTTCACATTGTGCCCAGGGTTCTGTCTGTCAGGCTCCGCTGGTACCGCTCACAATCTGATGCTTTTTATTCTGTTTCCATCACAACCCTTTGTTCTTTATTCTTATGTCATTAACACTTTTATTTAAATCAACCTTCACAGGCATCATTGTGCATTTGATCTTTTATAATTATTCATTTTATTGCAGTTGGTGTCCATCGGTCTCCAAACCTGTCTGTGGTTTCCTCAATCACCTGTGAAGCACTTTGAATCACATGTTAATATGTTTGAATGTATCAATAAAGTCCAACTGGTTGAATTTTTTACATGTAGACAGTGATGAAACAAACAACAGGTATCATAAGTATCGAGGCGAGTTAGAAACAAACGTCACAGACATCAAAATGTTTGGATTAAAGAAAAGTCATGAATATCACATGAAGTAGAAAACTTTCCTCTTCTGAAGGAAACGTGGAATCTGTGCATGTGATGCTCACCATGAGCCACACGTGCAACAATCAACGTCCTGTAAGTGGTTTGCTGCCATAGTCAGTCACATGTGATCTGCAGTGTTGGGGCTCGTTACTCAAAAAAGTTATATATTACACATTACTCTCAAAAATAGCAGTGCCTTACATTACATAATTATTCCCTGAAGAAAGTAATTAGTTACATTACTCGTTACATTCATGTTGTTCCACGGTTCCTTAGCAACAAGCTTTGTGTGTGCGTGCTGTCTCTGTAGGTGCTTCGTTAAGTTTGAGGTAGTGTTAGCAGCTGTGGAGAGAAGTTTCCAACACGGACAAAGTGTGCAACTTACAGTCAAGTTATTTTCCTTACGTTCAACAAATTCAAAGTAATGTTTGTGTCTCCAACCGTCAAAAGTGGCTTTATGCAGCGGGGGGACTTCAGGCAAGTCGCATGCAGCAGCATGTTCTGCTCGTGCTGTTGAAGCTGCCATTGTTATCCCATCTCCCCTTGCGAGTGGCGACTAATCAATCGGTGATGCTGAAAGATACCTCGTGCCAAACCCCAACCAATCACTGTTCCATTATCCCTCTTGACATCTTTTGTTCTGTTTTCTGAGCTTTACTGCTTTTATTTGTTGTCTTTAAGCTGTTTATTGTCCTTTATTTTTGTTACTGCTCGTAATCTTTTCACCAGTCGTCTTCTAATCCTCCTTCATTGATTTATACTTTCAGTCCTTTTTTTGTTATCGTTCGATTTTGCCTGTTCTATCTCTTTTATCCTTTTACTGACTGTTTGTGTTTCTACATATTCTGTTCTGCCTTCTTGTTTTAACCTCAGACAAACTTCCTTGTGTTCATCTCCACTCTTCCCTCTTTATTGTCACATTGTAGTCCTGAGTTTCCTGCTTTTGCTTGATTGTCAGAGGACTTTGTAAACTCTGTTTAGATAAAGTTAATTACAGTAAATATGATATATTTGTGAGAAGCCTCAGCTTTAAGTTCTGAGTCGCTGTCTCCTTATTCAGCATTATTCTGCTGGAATTGTTGTACGCTGGCTCTCTCTGCTGGTGAAAAGAAACCACAGCTGTTGCGTACACAGTGAGTTCATGTCACACTGTCCAGTATACATATTTCAGTCTGTTACATTTCACTGCACATATTTCACTTTTTGTCATCCTGGAATCAAATGGGGTAAATGTTCAGCGGTGTTCTTTAAAATCAGCAGGACGTCTTTTATCAATGCTGCCACCACGCTGTTTTATTTCACAGTGGTGGACAGTAACGGAGTACATTTACTTGAGTACTGTACTTAAGTACATATCCAGAGGATTTGTACTTTACTTGAGTATTAGATTTCTTTGGTACTTATTACTCTTACTTGAATACATTTCCAAGACAAATATTTTTACTTTTACTCGAGTTAATTTCTAGGAAGGCTGACAAGTACTCATTACTTTCAGGTCTGCTGGGTTTTTTTTTTTTTTCTGAAATACTATTGGAAAAATTTTGTGTTTGTCAAAGAAGGAAACCTATCACAGTGCACGCTCTCCACTGGGATCTATGTAAAAGCGGAACTACGTCATCCCTCCCCATAAGGATACCACCAAAGTAGCCACGCTCTCGACTGCATTTGTCAACACAAAACCGCGACAATGGCTGCATCAGATGTAGTTTTTAGTAAAGCAGTGATTCTCAACCAGTGGTCTGGGGACAACATTGGTCTTTGAGGGGGTTCCAGTTCCCAACTTAGCTAAATGATAGAGAGTTAGTTGGACGGTGTGATTGTTAATAAACATCTGCATCTGCAACATCTGCTGTCCTCCTGTGATCCCATTCATTTTATTTGTTTTTCTAGGTGTTTCTGCAGGCTTTATATAACATTGTGGTTCTAAAAGCAAGCACATCTGTGCAGGTGGTTTCAAAGAGTTCATTCTCAGAAACAAGAGTTAAAAGCTCCTTAAATTCATTTAGAAAAAATTATAGTAATTCATTGATGTGAAAAATAAGAAATTTACTCTAACTCTTACTTTTACTTAAAGTAAATTTAAAAGCATGTACTTTTGGATACTTAAGTACCTTTAAGAGCAAGTACTTTTTTACTCTTACTCGAGTAACATGTCGACTGAGCTACTTTTACTTGTAACGGAGTAAATTTTGACCAGTAGTATTTGTACTCTTACTCAAGTACTAGGGTCGAGTATTCTGTCCATCTCTGTTATTTCAACATGTATCCTCTGTTTTATTATCATCCACATTGCTCTTTATTTATTGTGTTATTTAGAAATGTCTGCTCTTATTGGCCTCAACTTTGACATGTTTAATCACGTTTCAACATCGTAAAAGCCCTTTTTAACTGTGAAAACTTCTGTATGAATACAGCTTATTACTATCATTATTATTGCACATGCAGTGGATGTGACGTCATCAGTTACTCGTCCTTCCTTTCTTACCGGTTCTGACTCCAGGCTTGAACCCACAACCTCAGAACCTCACAGAACTTCTTCAGCACACTGAGCGGCCGAGTCGGCAGCTTGTCCGTTCTGTGTGGACTATTTGGTCTCTGGCTCTTTAATCTGTCTCCTGCTGTTGCACTTTAAAACTGGTCTGTAACAAGTGGAGCCACCGGGCCAGACAGAGAAAGACTTTCCTCACAGCTGTTTAGTTTCGTGGACGAGATTCAAATCCAACAAACACCCTCAAAATACAGCTGGACTTCAACAGCCACAAAACACTGAGAGAAATGATTGTCATTAATGATCATCACGATGGAGGGCAAACTTTGGTTTCAACATTAGAAACACATGAAACAGGTCAGAGTGTTTCAGGTGGCGTGTTGAGTACATTTGATCATATTTTACTGTCCATTTACGTGATTCTTCATGATAAAAGTTACAGAGGAGTCAATATTTTCTGTTTCTTACATTTCACTAATATTTCTTGATTTTATTGGAACAAGAGCCAGAATTCAAAACAACACATGACAGAAAGTACAAGTCAACAACATTTTCACAGTTTACTGGAAGTGGAAGAAGTTTAAAATGTAAATGAGGAATCTTCTCAATCAGTTTGAATCATTTTGTACAAAGTTCACTGATTAATGTATTATAAGAAGCTGAAAGATTGATGTGTCTGTGATCCTGTACAAACTTATCTGTTCAGCACTGACAGTGTTTCTGTGACAGGAGAAACAACACACACTGAAGAACCAGGCCAGAACCCAAATCCAAGATACAGTGGTTCAGTGAATGTGGTGTTGAAGGTGTGGAGGTGGATCAGTGAGTCAGAGGAGACTCTGTAGAAGGACAGAGTGCCAGCAGGACAGTCCACATACGCTGCTACTCTACCAGAAAAGGAGAAGGAGGAAGAGGAAGAGGAAGAGGACGAGGACGAGGAGATGGCAGCGGCGATGAATGTTTGTCTGTTATTGTGGCAGATATAGTAACGACCATTAAAGCACCTCAGACTCCAGGACTGATCATTCATTCCAAACTCACAGTCTCTACTGTCTCCTCTCCTTCTGATTCCTCTGTAACTCACTGATATAGAAACATCTTCTCTCCATTCGACCTCCCAGTAACAGCGACCAGTAAGACCAGTTCTGCACAGCAGCTGAGGACACCAGTACTCAAACCTCTCTGGATGATCAGGATATGACTGATCCTCCTCCACACATGTCATCTTCCTGTTGTTGTCAGACAGTTGGATCTTTCTGTTGACTGTGTTTGTGTCGACTGTGAGCTCACATGAATCTGATAGAGAGAAAAAGACACAACACAGCAGCAGTTGTTAACATATCATCAATGTGATAATAACATCACAGATGTGAATGACTGATGTCACAGTGTGAAGCTGCTTTGAATGCTTTTTCATGAATTAGATTAAAAACACACTCACGCTTCCTCAGACCTGGTGTCAACCATTGGACTCCAGCAGGCTCCACCCTGAAAGGAGGAGAGGGGTCAGAGCAGCACATCCTCTTTCAGCATGCAAACATGGACATGACATGACTCTCATTCACAGAAACACAACATGTCCATCAGGCCTGTTTCTCCTTGTTCTCCCTGAACCTTTTCAGGGCTTTTCTGAATCTCACCTGCAAAGTCTGCCTTTTGTTCTTGTGTTTCTGCTGCTTTGTTTTACTGTGCAAATAAACACTTACAATTCATACGTAATAAATCGATAAGAAAACATTGGAGATTGGTTCCCGACCTCTGCCAGAAAACCAAGTGATCTTTATCTCATCTTATAATCTTCCCCTCTTCACTCGTAACTCTTGGCTTCAAGCTAGGCTGTCTTTTCTCCTGAACTGAACAACTAAAGGAGGAGTAAACTAAGCACACCTCCGCCACTGAACCATCTACAATCGAGATATGGAATCTGACACTGACTGTGACTGAAGCAGGACTCTTCATACCTGAGAGTTTCCAGTCTCCAGCCTTGATCCTCCAGTCGAGCAGATAGCTGCTTGACTCCTGAGTCTCCTGGATGATTGTAGCTCAGGTCCAGGTCTCTCAGATGGGAGGGGTTAGAGTCCAGAGCTGAGACCAGAGAAGTACAGCCTTCCTCTGTGATCAGACAGCCTGACAGCCTGCAAAAACAGAAAATAGCACATAGCGCAGCTAAGGGTCCTGATAATTTAGCTCATACCTGTGTTTAAGGGTATAACATTTATATATCATTATGTTCACTAAATCACAAATCAGCACTAAACACACAGTAACTGAAGCTGATGGAAATGCTATTGTGCAACTATTTGGTCATAAACCAACATGTTGTACAGATTAAAATGACCTGAGGATGCAGCTAGAAGAAAAGGCAGATGATCACCAAAGTAATTACAGTTAATCCTGAAGGAAGCATAGAGGTCTCAACAAAATGTCAGGCCTATCCATCCAATGGTTGTTGAGATTAATACATTGGGACCAAAGTGCAGGATAGACTGACAGATCCACATTTGATATAAAGTGCATTCAAACTTCCATCAGGATGAAATGTAATTATTTTGGTGATCCTCTGACTTTTCCTCTTATATTGTGGTAAAAGGTTAGGTGGGAACTTTTTGTAATACAGTATACAGTATGCATTGTTTTAAGCACATACAATGATTTCTAGAAAATACTGGTATATATAATCTCTTGCTCCATTGCTTTTAAGTTTGTAAGAGTGTGTAGGTGTGAGTGTGTGTGTGTGTGTGTGTGTGTGTGTGCGCGCGTGCGTGTACGTATGTGTGCGTGTATGTAGTACGGAGGGTGGGAGGGAGGGCTTTCTTTATTATTGTTCTATGTTTCCTGTGTAAAGCACTTTGTGCTACATGCTCGTGTATGAAAAGTGCTCTATAAATAAAGTTGATTTGATTTGATTTGAAGTTCTAAGCATGTTGTCACGTGACAATAAATCATAACTTATTCGAGAATAAGCAGATGTCTAGTTATCAAAGTCATAGGATATCAAACATAGATTAGGCTCTCCATCCTCATTTCTCCTGCTGTGCAGTATCTGGAGCTGAATTAATGAAAGGTACATTGATAGCAAAACAATCTGCAATTCATTATAATAGAAGCGATTTAAAGTTTAGAGATGTCTGCGTTTAAACAAATATATACATTCTTTCACAACAGTGATATGATCTGACCTCAGAATTCCCAGATTGCAGTGTGGACTCTTCAGTCCAGCTGATAGCTGCTTCACTCCTGAATCCTGCAGGTTGTTGTTACTCAGATCCAGTTCTCTCAGAGTAGAGGACTGAGAGCTGAGAACTGAGGATAGAGCTTCACAGGCTCTATCTGAGAGGTCACAGCCACTCAGTCTGGATGAAGAATAATGAGCATAAGAAGAAAATTATTTCTATTTGGGTCAATAACAGCACACTATCTGCACTTTGAAACACATCTTAACACTTACAGAGCTTTCTTGGAGGCTTTGACTACTGGCAGCAGCCTCAGAAGAGCCTCCTCTGAAGCAGAGTATTTCTTTAGATCAAAGACATCAAGATTGTCTTCTGATGTCAGTAAGATGAAGACCAGAGCTGACCACTGAGCAGGAGACAGTTCATTTGTGGAGAGACTTCCTGAACTCAGGTACTGTTGGATCTCCTTCACTAGAGAACGATCGTTAAGTTCATTCAGACAATGGAACAGATTAATGCTTCTCTCTGCAGACAGAGTCTTTTCAAACTTCTTCTTGATGTAACCGACCATTTCCTGACTGGTCTCTGAGCAACTTCCTGTTTGTGTCTGCAGACCTTTTAGGAGATTCTGACTGGTCTGCAGTGAAAGACCCAGGAGAAAGCGGAGGAACAAGTCCAGGTGTCCATTTGGACTCTGTAAAGCCTTGTCCACAGCACTCTGGTAGAGATGTGTCTGTGCAGATCGATGGTCTATTGTTTGTTCCTCTACCAGCAGATTGACACACGAGGTGATGAATGTCAGGTGGACATGAAGAGCAGCCAGAAACTCCTGAACACTTAGATGGACGAAGCAGAACACCTTGTCCTGGTAAAGTCCCCTCTCCTCTTTAAAGATCTGTGTGAACACTCCTGAGTACACTGAGGCGACTCTGATATCGATGCCACTCTCTATCAGGTCTGATTCATAGAAGATCAGGTTGCTGCTCTGCAGTTGCTCAAAAGCCAGTTTTCCCAGAGACTCAATCATCTTCCTGCTCTCCGGAGTCCAGTGTGGATCTGTCTCAGTTCCTCCATCATACTTGATATTCTTCAATTTGGACTGAACCACCAGGAAGTGGATGTACATTTCAGTCAGGGTCTTGGGCAGCTTTCCTCTCTCTCTGGTCTTCAACACATCCTCCAGAACTGTAGCAGTGATCCAGCAGAATACTGGGATGTGGCACATGATGTGGAGGCTTCGTGAGGTCTTGATGTGGGACATGATTCTGCTGGCCTGCAACTCATCTCTGAATCTCTTCCTAAAGTACTCCTCCTTCTGTAGGTCAGTGAACCCTCTGACCTCTGTCATCATGTCAACACACTCAGGAGGGATCTGACTGGCTGCTGCAGGTCGTGTTGTTATCCAGAGGCGAGCAGAGGGAAGCAGTTTCCCCCTGATGAGGTTTGTCACCAGCACATCCACTGAAGTGGACTCTGTAACATCAGTCAGGATCTCAGTGTTGAGGAAGTCCAGAGGAAGTCGACACTCATCCAGACCGTCAAAGATGAACACAACCTGGAACTCTTCAAAGCTGCAAATTTCTTTGGTTTCAGTGAAGAAGTGATGAACAAGTTCCACCAAGCTCAACTTTTTCTCTTTCAGCACATTCAGCTCTCGGAAAGTGAATGGAAATGTGAACTGTATGTCCTGGTTGGCTTTGTCTTCAGCCCAGTCCAGTGTGAACTTCTGTGTTAAGACTGTTTTCCCGATGCCAGCCACTCCCTTTGTCATAACTGTTCTGATTGGGTCATCTTTTCCAGGCAAGGCTTTAAAGATGTCTTCTTGTTTGATTTTTGTTTCTGGTCTGTCTGGTTTCCTGGATGCTGTTTCAATCTGTCTGACCTCATGTTCATTATTGACCTCTGCAGTCCCTCCCTCTGTGATGTAGAGCTCTGTGTAGATCTGATTCAGAAGCGTTGAGTTTCCTGCTTTAGCGATTCCCTCAAACACACACTGAAACTTCGTCCTCAGGTTAGATTTCAGATTATGTCGGCACATTCCAAGTGATTCTGAAAGAACAAGTGAATATCAATAAACATACTCTAGAATAAATATAAATCCTACTTTTGCTGAAAAAGACAGAGCAAATAAATAAGGGTTATTGTCTACAATAATAATTTGATCCTTCAAGATTTGTCATCTCCTTGAGTTTCAAAAATGTCTTGCTACTTATTGCTTTGCAACAAAAAGCCACTTGAGTAAATAAATGTCCATAATTAGGCTGAATTTCAACATTATAAACAGTCAGTGGAATAAGCATTACTATTTCCTACCTACTGCATTTTTTCGATATTCCAAATATTCTTTGCAGAATCTCGAAGTGCAATCTTATATTTACATTTCTATTGACTGGACTGATTGTGGAATAAAAAAAGGTTTTGAAAAATAGACTTTTAGTTGAATTAACTGAACTTGATTTGTGTGATGGCTTGTCTGTGTTAGTGATGGTGGTGAGCGGTTTGCCAGCTGTTATTTCCCTTTAGAACACACAACCTCTTCATCATCAACCTGCCCTTTGGACATGTAGCCTTTCTGCTCTCTCTCACTCAGAGAGAAGCCACCAGTGAGAAGTGGCTGCAGAGGAGATGCATAATTCATGAAGAGCAGCACCTGGCTGGAGGGACTGCAAGTGTTGAAGGGGTTTGCGTGTTTACTGGGGAAACTACAGGTCACAATTCCCTGTATTAGTATTACCACAAGATGGGCCAGAAAATGCAATTCTACCAAGTGGATTGCACCTCACCTAGTGAACACACCAAAAGTTTTCTGGCTCTGTGTCTACCTCCTGGTAATGCGGCCAATTGAATATGCACAGCAGAGTTTCCCACGATGGCCCTACCCATATACTTTGCATTATGATGACATCAGATTTTTTTTAATCACTTTTCTCTATTGAAAGTTTTTTAGAAAGAGTTTTAATCTTCCCTGTTTGCAGATTTTTATGGAAGCAAATCTGTACCATGATTCAAATTAAAATGGATTAACAGAAATGCTGTTTAATTTTCAGAATATAGCTGCATTTTTTTTACTCATAAATAAAATAATAATAAATCATTCAAATTGCATTTTCATTTTCTTCTTCAAGACTGCTCATTTTGTAACTTACATAAAATGCAAAAAGACAGGACTTTTAAGATTTAATTTTCAAAAGATGCCCCAGCAAATAGTTTCCAAAATTCAATTTTTAATGTCAAAGTACGCAAATGCATTAAGATTTACGGTGATCGAAATGAATCCGCTCTGAAGAGCTGCTGGTAGTGACTGTGGGGCAGTCAATACAGCTCGTCCAGGTTAAGTGGTTCACCACAGTCATTTGGTTTGAATCCGAAGTGCTCCCACAATGCAGCTGTCGCGTTCGGCTTTGACACCAATTCCATCTTTGTTTATATTCCATCACATCTCAACTAGTGTTACCTCTGGCTTGCTACTCCTCACGGGACTCTCATGCTGCACTCTGTGGTATGCCAGGGGCAGGGACCCGCCTCCCCACACAGAGACAAAGAGTAACTGACAAGAGTGTTCACGTGAGAGACACGAGGAAAACAAACAAGCGTACAAATGGAAATTATCGAGGCCGGCAAAATTATCGAGCTCGTTTTTATTTATCATACGATTAAATGATTTATTGGTTATCATGCCAGGCCAAGCTGAAGTCTTATCCTATTGGTAAAACACAGACATGAACATGAAAACAGTGACTGGATGATTGTGGACATGTGCTCTCAACTTCGAGAAATGCTAAATCAGGACACAGTCATTTGACCTGTCTTTACTATACCAGTAATAGCTATGAAATATGAGTCTTTCTTTGAACCATCATGTTAAATCTGAAAAATACTCTTACTTCTTTGCAGACAGTCAGCCAACTCCTCCTGCTTCATTCTCCTCAGGAAGTGAAGTGTGATCTTCAGAAATGCCTCTCTGCTGCTCCTCCTCTGCTCTTCATCCTCACCATCCAACACCTCCTCGTCCTCCCTCTGACTCTCAAAGCATTCTGAGCAATCTGAACTCAGAACCTTATGGACCTTCTTTAGTTCGTTCCTCACAAAAGTGACAATGTTCTCCTCCAGCAGCTGGAACAGAATATTATGTAAACAAGCCTATTATGTGAATGATACAATTTAAACCAAACATCAGATCCATGTTACAGAGATTCACCACTGGTTTAATAAAGTGCAGCATGGAGATTAGGGTGAATTAAACAAATGTAAAAGTAGTTGTTGTTCATGTACAGACCATAAATATGGAGTCCAGGTGTGTTTGATGGTGCTGGACAGACTGACCTCTGGGAACCTCTGAGCTCTCCTGGTTGACTCTGTGGAGGAATCATAAAGAATCAGTCACACAGCGTGTACTCTGCAGTGCTCCTACTATGTGCAGGCACAGAGCCTGCTCTTACCTGGTCAGATACATTCAAGCCCAAACTGTAAACAATGGTGGAGAACAGACAACAACAACAGAGCCGAAGAAATGCCCCACCATTACCCACATCAAAGAGAAGAAATGAGAACACTGACAACGAAAGGCCGCATCAAAAGAACGAACTGGACCAAGCCAGAGAGAAAACTAGGATAAATATCATTGCAAAGGTGGAGGAAGCTGCAGGATATGTATGGACTCAATGGTATGCTATGGTGGCGGTGGTTACAGGAATACTTGCAATAGCACATATCACTGTACAATGCTGCAGTCGAGCTACGTAGCTTGCTGCTAAATCTAGCTTGTTAGCTTGTATGCTAACTCTGGTGTTTAGCTTTGTTTTATGGCTACTGGTTAACAAAGTGTCTTTCAAGTGACCGGGCAGTCATAATGTTAGTTTGTGTTCAGGACGCTCTGAAGTGGTTGAATTGGTTTAGAGGTTGGTTTCTGTGGGGAGGGCCTTTTTAAGCAAGGCTGAATTACAGCAATACACCAACACCCTGTAGGGAGAAACTAGAAAAGAGCAAAACTGCCAACTGGGGATTTTTTGGGTGACAGGTAGAGGGTGGGGCCATCGTGCGACCATGAGGCAGGAGGGCTACGAGAAGGCACAGGCAAAGGGTGGAAGCCCTCAGGGGGATGAGCTAGAGAGCGCACCAGACACCAGTGGAGGTCTGCCTGGGCATCAGCAGGGATGTATGGATGACACAGGACCAGGATCAGAATTCAGCCGGGCTGCCGACTTAGAACCTTATTAACCATGTTAATAATGAATTTATGGTTCATAATAACTTCATTGTTTATAATGACAGAGTAGAGAACATGTCAGTTAACGTCTCAAGGGCATCAGAGAGGCACATTTAAAATAATGTGTTGCGCGTGACTTTACTTATTACATTACCCATACACCGACCTTATACCTAAATATAAAGATAATAATGAATTCATAATTTATAAATATAAGATATATTCATGTAGACATGCAGTAAAAAAGTAAAAAAAAACGTCTGAGTTTTAAAATGCTCCACAAAACTTTAGACGTATTTCCAACACTTTAATTGTTTTGTATATTTAATAAATATTGTGAAACAGTCAAATGTCCTGCCTTCAGTTCATATCTTTGTCTCAACTATATATTTAAGAGATCAGAACACAAGTTATTTGATTTTTATATTTTCATATCTAATCGGCCAATATATCAGTTATCAGAGTTTTTTACTTCTTCATATGGGTTTCAGCACCGGCCCCATGAAGTCCAGATCGGTCGGGACCTTGGAATGTTAGATAAAACAAACAACCCTTCCTCTCCTCAGCAGCAGGGGTCGGATTTCAGCAGTAGGTGAGTCACTGCTGTTTGTACACAGGAGGAACACTGTGAACCTGTCCTTTAATACTAATCCTGCTCTAACCTCCATCATCACTTTGAGAACATGAAGATCATCAGGACAACTGGTCAGACTGGATTTAATGAGGACAAACATCAACAGACAGCAACATGACAGCAACTTACTTTATGTCTGATGAATGTTCTTTAAATTCAATGAAATTATCTATTGACTGGTCACTCTTGAAGGAAACACAGCTGGGCTCATATCCAGCACCAGGTTCAGGTCCAGGTCCAGTGGTTTTAGAGTGAGGGTCTCCCTCCTTTTTGTCCTCACACTGATTCATGCTGCTCATCTCACAAACACTTTCATCTGGAGAGGAAACATAAATCATTAACCTGCACATCAACTGAAATCAGCCTTTACATCATGTCTCCTATCAGCTGCTCCTCCTCTGATTGGCTGCTTCATATCAGTCCCACGAATGCTGCACGTCCACTGTCAGTCCACTAGATGGTGTCATGGAGCATCAGACTGGAAGTGAGTCGTTGCTCTGAACACCAGTTTAACCAGCGAGACACGACTGGAATCACCATTCTAGAAACACCAGTAACAGTGGAAGAAAGTATATTCACTCAAGTACTATACATAACTACAGTTCTGAGGTACTTCAGTCACGTATTTCCACTTCGTGCTACTTCATAACTTTACTTGACACGTCTTTATATACATATTCACGATTGAGACAAAATATCATCAACACATTGTGATGTGTTAGATGTGAAGATGATATATAAAGTCATTAATGTTGGTGTTTTTATTCCTATGGACCATCTGTGTTGATACAACTGACATCCTGCAGTTTACTTCCGCACCACCACGGCTCCACATGGCTTCTAAAGACAATTAAGAGGAAGCTTTGAGCCACATGCTGCACAAAAAGGAGCCGTGAGATTCATGTGCACACAAGGATTATTTTCATTTGCTTCACACTGTTTCAGAAAATACGTGTTCAAATGTTGCATTACTCCATCATTTATTATTAAGTTATTGATTGACTTTTCACTGGCTGTAACATCACATTCACTGCTTTTATTTCACAGGCTTGTACTGTGTTATCTCTAAGGGTATCTCTCTGTGTGAGCTACCTATTAACCCTCTTTTTCATTCACTTCTGGGTATCAAGTCACAGCTTGATGGTTTGATTGACTGCAGATTAGATGATGTCATCTTGTTCTCTGTGTCAGGGCTAAATAATCGTTTCAGCTCCTTGTCTCAATACAAACATTATTTCACACCAAAGGTCCATAAAATGTGAATGAATGTTTTATATTCCCAAGACGAGCGACTGTCACTTTATAAGAGCGCCGTCACACATCTGTCTGTCAGGGTTCTCTTTCATATTCATAACAAAATGTAGAAAAGTTAAAAGTTCAATTTCTCAGAGGGCTGAGATTTAGCTCAGTACAAGTGTGAAGTGGCACAAACACTCAAGTACAGTGCAAGTACTTCCAGGTTGTACTTCAGCACTGGGATAACTGTACTTTATTACCTTAAAAGACAGTCAGATACTTCCAAAATAAGATGACTTGTCTGGATAAAGCTTATAGAAAACATAAAAAAAAAAACTAATTC
The DNA here is from genome assembly GCF_900880675.1 of Sparus aurata. NCBI lineage: Eukaryota > Metazoa > Chordata > Actinopteri > Spariformes > Sparidae > Sparus > Sparus aurata. The sequence continues at coordinate 21,607,596 of NC_044202.1, read as the reverse complement.
AAGGGCAATGTGTTTGATTATTGATCACATTTCAGGTTGAAGTGACATAAAGAAGAGACAGTTGGTGGAGCGTCTCCACACCAGGAAGTCAGTCACAGTTGGTGCTGAGGGCTCAGTCTATATGATGACATCATAGGAAATGGTGGGCCACATTCATGTCATTGACATCAGCTACAGTCAACAGCAGCAGGGAGAGGAGGACGGACAGGAAGTCCCCAGACTCCCTTGAGAAATTAATCCATTTTGTGAGTTGTTGAGTTAAGAGAATCTTTCTAAACTGTGTGAAAAGCTGTCAATGACAGATTTTTAGTGATTCGGGCCTTCTTGTAAATCCGGCATATGTTACAGCCTTGTATAACGGGGTGCTGCAGCCCCCTTAGCACCTCCAGCTCCCGCATCCAGGCGAACAGCTGCTCTACAGCCGAGTAGAGCAGAAGAGACGAGTAAGTGTTTTCAAGGTGTGTTAGAGATACACATTCACAGGATGAGCAACGCTCCCTTGTCCTGTTTACAACGTCTTCCATAAGGACGTTTACTAAAAACACTATCATGTTTTGCACACAGAAAGCCTGAACAAAGAGGTGTAGCCTATCTGACGTCTTCTCTTCCCGTTTTCAACATCTGTTGTAGCTATGGCAACCACTGACGCATTCGGCTGACGTTAGCTTGCTGAAAAACAACAACAACAACAACAACAACAAAAAAAACAGCAAGCAGAGACCAGCACCAAAACACAATATATGCTGTTGACCAGTCACTAGCAAAACCAGCATTATGTTGTGTTTTGTTGCTGGTCTGTGCTGTTTTTTTCAGCAGGGTCACCAGGTAACAGTCCTGTGTTATCCTGTGTGATCCAAAACACTGTTTCCAGTGTAACAATGAAAAGTAGAGTGTGTGTTAGCAAAGTCGAACATATGAGATTCATTAAATTACCTTCAGCTGGAGGTTCAGACGGAGAAAACTGGCTGCGCCACAACTGTCAGAGAAAGTGAAACTAAACTTTGAGGAGGAAACACCCAGGGAGGCAGTGCCGGCCCTGAGTAATTTGGTGCCCTTGGCAAAATCTTAGCCAGCGCCCTCTTGCATCGCAGTCAATTTCACAATCAATTTTCATATGCACAGAAACTGCATGTATGTGTTCAATATTTTATTTCTTTTAAGTCAAAAATATCACACCAAATAAAAACTAAGGAAAGAAACAAGTGATAAAAATACAATATAAATAAGGCATTGTGCAAACATATTATCTCTCAGCCTCAGAGTGCCATCTCTCGTTTATCTATTGTCAGCAGCTTTGCAAAACGACCTCCAACTCCTTCCATGTAGCCATGTGGGTATTGTGCTCCTGGCTATCCTCATGAACCCTCAGACAGTGGCTTGCATTTTTACAGTCCTTTAGTCCTTCCTTATTAAGTCTGTATTCTTTTGGAGAAAACATTTAGCAGCAGACACAGTGCAAGCTATATTTCTGTTTGAGTACATCAGCCAGCTTCTTTTGATTTTTTCAGTACTGACTAAGACTCTGTTACAAAAGTCACATTGACACTGTCCCATCTTTCTTTGTTTTTTATTTGAACTGGTCTTCTATGAACTAACTCTCATCTCACCTTGTCAGTTAGAAGAGATGGCCAGTCAGCCTTTAGTCCTGATGCTGTGTCACTGGGCTGGTGGTGAATGTTAAAGCGAAACTCTCGCCAAAAAGCAACTGAGGCTTTATTTGGGATGGAATATGAGTCAAACCTTTGTGTAAAAGCATAATTACGACAAAAGGGGCACTTTTAAGATTTACCGTGGTTTCGGTTTTGGGCACGTTAATTTTGAATGGGAGAGCTAGGGGAACGACAGGCTAGCATCAAAATCGTTATTTTTAAAACAATAAGAAGGCTTGACACAACATGAAACTTTGCTCGTAGCATCACCAGGTTCCTACTCATGAACAAGAGCATTGAGAACATTGTTTATGAAAAAGAAGGTTTTTGAACTACTCACGTTAGCTGCTGCATCTCCTGTGCGTCGCTGTCGTGGCAGACAAAAAGTGTTGATCCCAGAGTGCGACCCCCGTTAAAAATTAACGTGCCCAAAACCTAAACTACGGTAAATCTTAAAAGTGCCTCTTTCCTTGTAGTTATGCTTTTACGCAAAGGTTTGACTCATATTCAATCCCAAATAAAGCCTTGGTTGCTTTTTGGCGAGAGTTTCGCTTTAAGAGTGCATCTGAAGAGAGAATAGAATTATATGTGACCACTGCATGTTAGACTTTAATTAAAAATAACCAACAACAACATATGCTTGATGTGTTCTATACATAAGACTAACATAGACTAACAATGAAAATGTGATGAGATTCATTCAACTTAATTGTCACTGAAAAGCAGTATAGTCTAACCAGAGTGCAGTGTATATATTTCGCCTATGAATGATATGGGAAAGCTAAGGTGTGGAGTATTAACAGTAATACACTTTACCTGCAATTTAACACTGATGTGAACTTTAACAAGCATGAACTGTGACAAAATAAACCAAAGGTTCACTAAACTATGACAAAGGGGATGGAAAACTAATAGCATTTAACTGACATACTAGCACGACAGACAGCTGTAAAATAACATCGGAACAGGCCTAACTTAACTTTCCAAATGTCCCTGATTAATTTAAGGTGGAGTAACATTAACACAGGTTGACGCAGCTATTTATTGATTATTAAACAATGCTGTTATTGGGGCGCCGTTTTCCTTCTTTTCCTGCACTGGGTGCCGGATGCTTTGAGTCTTTTGGACCTTGTGGTTTTGACCAACAGTATCATTAATCTCTCTCTGGGTCTAGGGGTCTCGATCCGGTCAGATTCAGGCAGCTCGCCTCTCCCCGCCCCCCACACATAGGACAGGCACAGTGCAACGAGCCAGAACCCAGAAAAAATACATTGCTATGATGTTATATTGCTGTGGGCTTAAATAATATTATGAATATTTCCCCCCATGACGGCGCCCCTAGCATTTGACCATACTGCCTATGCACGCCTCTCTGCAGAGAGGCGTGTGATGACTGGGAGTCATCTTAGAGGATCAGTCACACACAGCGCTTCACAGAGTTTATAAACTGTCTCCAAACTCAAAAACTCACAACATGGAGAGATGGTATAAGGGAGTCTGGGAGTTGTCTCTCCCTCTTCACCCCCCTGCGGTTGATGTGACTTGTAATACGTTGATGGTCCTGTTTATCCTCTGCTGCCATACAAAACATTATCAGATTGTTGTAAATTATTAGCAACCACAGGAAGCATATTAAATATGGAAAATTTAACAAGGTTCACATCTCATATCAACAGACTACGTGTCAATTTATGTATTCTGGTTCCTTCTCAAATATCATGAAAAAAACTATTAACTATTTGCAATTTCACCTGGACACACTGACAGACATGATAAGGATACAAGTTGAATTTTATATTTAGCTTCTTTAGCAGAAACATTTCAGTAAATGTATCCTTCAGTCTTGATTATAAACTCGTCAGCTAATCGTTTCATAAACAAAGTAGGATTTAAACAAGATGGAATAATTTGTACAAGTTTAGACTCGTTGCTCATCATTATTCAACCATCAAGGATCAAACTCTACACACGCCTAAAAAGTGCCTAATATTTCTATACTGACCTCAAATCTCTACAGTACTTCTTTTGAAACCTTCAGGACAGTTTAGTTCGTGATCTCTGAACGTTCTTCAGTATTTCATCTGGCTCTCAGAATTCCTGACATCTTCGGCCAACTGGGTCAGACAGAGAAAGACTTTTCTCGCAGCTGTTTAGTTTTACGTACGAGATTAAAATCCAAAAAACATCCTTAAAATACAGCCGGACTTCAACAGCCACAAAACACTGAGAGAAACACAATGATTGTCATCAAAAATGTGTTTTCTTCTCATGTAATAATCACACAGAAACGAACAGATGTTGTGCAGTTTATGGTGTCAGACATAATTACATTATCATCAGTCAAGTACATTTGATCACATTTTACTGTCCATTTCGAACTTTGTATACAATGATTCTCTACAATTAAAGCTACAGACGAGTCAGTGTTTTCTGTTCCTTACATTTCACTAATAGTTCAAGATTTTATTGGAACAACAGCCAGAATTCAAAACAACACAAGACAGAAAGTACATGTCAACAGAATTTCCACAATTTGATGGAAGTGGAAGAAGTTTCTCATTTTGTACAAAGTACAACGCATGGGAGAGAAGGTCAGTGTGGTTACTTAGTTAATTTCTGGTAGAGCAGAGGGCAAAGTGTTTGGCATAGATTTGAGAATACCGGATTGCGGCCGCTTCTGATTTGGACGTGGGTGTGATATCTGTTTCAATAAAGATTACTCTATCATTCCACCCAGCCTTGCCTCAGCAGAATTCCTTTATCATCATACTACACGCCGACACCGTTGATGAAGACAGCCCAGAAACTATACATGCCTAAAAAGTGCCTAATATTTCTATACTGAAATAATATCAGCATTATAATCATTATGACTATGATGATTTTTCATTATGCTATTTTTGGTGCCCTCTCAGCACTCCCTGCCCTACGCACAGCGTGTGATGCACATGGTGGGATCGCCAGCACTGCCTTCAAATAACAGCTTCAAAACTACTCTGATGCTACACTGACTCATAACAGGGTGAACCCTCTGGGATTTTAAACAGCCTGTAAGGGAAATTGTCCTTGTTGAAGTTTGAGAGTTGCTGATTCTATGAGTAGTTTCAGACTGGGTGTAATGAATCAGAACACTTTCAGACCTGCAGCAGAGAGAGAAGAACCACAGAGTGTCTGGACTTTTATACAACAGGACACTGGTTACATACTTTTTGACAGTTGTTCACAAGCCTTCCCTAAAACAATGATCCTCTGATGTTTGTGTTGTCCTCTCTAGTAGGGGTGGGCGGATCGATCCAAATATCGATAGTACCGATACCAAGGTGAGTATTGGTATCAGATCGATACTAGCGTGATGGGATCGATATTTTTGTAATAGTTTCTCTCCTATAAATTCAGCAAATCACACGTATTTCACGAGTTTGTGTGAGTGCAGTGTCTCTCTCAGTCCTTAAAGGAGTCATCACCCGGAAATCGCAATTTCTCTCGTTAAATCATGCATATTGGTGTTGGACCTCTGTTGAAACTTGCCTGAAAAGCTGGAGTTTGAAAGTGGCTTATTTTTTTCGCTTTGGCTCTTTTTCCGAACAGGAATAGTGCACAATAGTGCACGTAGTGCACGAGATTTTGACTCTGCTCCTGTGGTGACGTTACCACAGGAGGCTACTTGCATAAGCATCGGCTCACAGCCATCCTCAGCCAGACTTTCTGAGTGAATTGTGACATTGTGACCGCCAGCATTAAAACTCAGGTCTTACATGTAAAACACGAGTGTGAAAAGTAAGAAGGAAAAAAAAAGAATTTACCATTCAGAGACATCCTGCTGTAAACGTGTCTCTTCCACCGTCTCTGCCTCTTCACTCTCCCGTTCGGTTTCCGACTCTGGCTCGTACATAAATGCCTGAATTCCATAAGGTTCGTCATTTAGTGTGTGTGCGCCATGACAGGGGGCTGTTTATGTTTTGGAGTCTGTGTGCATGCAGGCTAGCCCCCTGATTCCGGCTCTGTCCATCCTGCGGCCAATCAGCGCGCGCCTCATTACATATTAATACAATGCACATCTGGACCGGTCAAAACCTCGCGCATAATCTTGCGTGAGAAAGTTGCAGTAAGAAAAAGTGTCAGAACAAGCTCTATGTTTGATTTTTTTTTTTTTTTTTTTTTTTTTTCTAATAAGTTTTAAGAATTGATCCAAAGCGATCCAAGAGGGACTGGATATGTAAAAAACCAGGTGATGACTCCTTTAAGTGCAGCGCTCCTCTTCAACTCTCTCACTCCGCTCACTCAGGTTCACTGTAACTGTAACTCAAAAATATATATGTATGTTTAGATATACAGCCTACCTTAAGAATATAATAACCCTTTCGTGTATCTGTTGAAGGAACATTAGTATTCCTATTTAGGCTACATGCAGATAGGTTATAAATTTAATTATGTTAAATATAATTTTCTTATTTGGCTAAAATCTTTGTCCTGTGTTTTATCGTTATCATAATAATGGTCAACTAATTAAAGGCAAAAGTACAAAATCATTCATTGATCAGGAATTTTCAAGTAAAAAGTATCAGTATCGGTATCGGCAACACTGTAAGTACTTGGTATCGGATCGATACCAAAATTTGCAGTATCGCCCACGCCATTCACTACCTCCCTGTTAACATCTCAGGTGAGTAGGATCTCCTCTCACATCCTGATATGTTTTGGTCCATACATCGATACCTGAAACCAAAACAGTTTCATTGCCACAAGACGCTAAAGTTTTATCTTCATATGAATCAATAATTTTGAGACTTCTTCTTCTGTCTGGTTTCAGGATAAAAACTCATTCGGAGGAGATTTTTGAAACAAATGTTGTTTTTACACTAAACTGGTCGGAATCTCAGGCTTCAACGTGTTTTCATTTGTTTTAAGAACATGTTGGTAACACTTTCAATGAAACCCACTCTTAAAACGCATTGGGCATAGGGTTATAATTAAGTTATAATGATTTATAATTAGTGTTATAATTACTTATACATGTTCATGATGTGTTATAATAACAATTAAAAAACAGATTATAATGTTTTTTTATAATGTTTTGTAAAAGGTTCAACCATCATAATATATCATAAAGTAGTATAACCAGAGACGTTCTACTATTGTAGAGACAGATCACTCTGATCATATAGAATGGGGAAAACTGCGACGCCAAAGATGGCGCATATCCCGCCCCTTTCACCAACAGCCAATCACCTGCGTTGTCACAGCCGAACCGGGAAAATTATAGCCCAATCATGTTGTTTCACCAGCGCATGCGCACAAGTAGTTTTTACGACAGAGACCATCAAAGTCCTTCACGTCTCTGTCTTTATCTAATTTATAGCGTGAATGATAAGAAATGATGTATTAGACATTATCCTGTCCATACATCAATGGTCAGGTAGAGTAGAGCCAGAGCACAGCAGCCGGCACAGATTCAGCCGTACAATGGACGTCGATGTCGTTAATCCGCGTGCATGCGCAGTGGAGTTCTCCCTATCGGAAAAGAGCATTTTAAACATCATTTCTACGGTAAAGTCAATGTTTTTTGGTGTTTATTTGTATGTTATTTCACTGGAGAACATGTCTGTATGTTTTTTCCATCCTGCTATCACGTTAAAGGGTGGATTTGACCATGCCTCCATTCATTTAGATAGGGGTCTGGTCTCTTTGGGCTTTTCGAGGCGTTGCCAAGATGGCCGCAGAGTGGCATGACTTGCCTAGAAGGACTTTGGTATAACTAATCTCTTATGAAAACATTATAATCACTATTATTATACTTTATAACTTGATTATAATTCATTATAAGTGTAATGTCAAATAATAGCCGTATGAGAGTGTATAATGCTTAAACAGTGGTTATAAACCATTTTAAGCGGTCATCGAATGATTTAAGTAAAGTGAGGACATTCTGGTGTGTTACCAAAATGTTTGTGTCACTCAACATAAATGAGTCCATTCAATGTGTTTCTATTTCATATAACTACAGTTTCTACATGTGAAGTTATTGAGAAACACTTCTAATTTTTCATTGACTTTATTGATTGTGGAGGGCGGCTGTAGCTCAGCGAGTAGAGCAAGTCGGCTAGTGGTCTCTGGTTCAAATCCCAGCTCCGCTGAGCTGCATGTCGAAGTGCCCTAGACCAAGATACTGAACCACAAATTGCTCCTGATGTGCGGTTGGCACCTTGCATAGCGGCCTCTGCCACAAGTGAGGGCCCTGCGATGAGCTGGCAACTTGTCCAGGGAGTACCCTTGCCCTCGCCCAGAGACAGCTGGGTTTGGCTCCAGCAATCCCCCGCGAGCCCATAAAAGGGATTAAGTGGTTATAGACAATGGATGGATGGATGGATGGAAGTTCATTTGTGATGAAACTGAAGTGAAACAGTGAAGATAAAGCAGCAGTTTGTGGATTTTCTTGGACTGTTTGGAGGTTTAGTAGATTAAACGAGGAAGAAGAAATAAAACGAGGCTTCCTCTGGATCTGCTGCATCAATGTGAACTGTGAGTCAGACCATGTTACAGAACAACTCTTTGACTCAGTCTGATCACAGTAAATGTTTATCATATTATTATTATGGACTTTTCTTCTTCTCACTATTATATGTTTGACACCTTTTCTTTTTGGAAATGACTTAAAGGGCCTATTTGTGAAAGTGACAGTAATTGGCAAGAGGGATGTGACTGATTGAGGCTCCACAGCAGCCTCAGTTCAGAAGTAAGAAGAGCTCTGGATGAGGAATCGACGAAGACACAAGAAACTGCTGATTTTCCCTCAGTGGACATATATTTATTACATTTATTTCTCACAGCTGTTTAGTTTGAAGGACAAGATTTAAATCCAACAAACATCCTCAAAATACAGTTGGTCCTCAACAGCCTCAAAACACTGAGAGAAACACGATTGTCATTAAAATGCTTTTTCTTCTTAAACAATAATCACACAGAAATGACCAGTTGTTTTGCAGTTTCTGACATCACTACGGACATGATTACATCAGTTAACGAACATGATCAAACTTTTGGTTTCATCAATAGAAACACATGGAACAAGTCAGAGTGTTTCAGGTGGAGTGTCGAATACATTCGATCATATTTAACTGTCTATTTACAACTTTGTTTACAATGATTCTTTACAACTAAAACTATGGACCAGGCAATGTTTTCTGTTTCTTACATTTCACTAATACTTCTAGATTATATTGGAACAACAGCCAAAATTCAAAACAACACATGACAGAAAGAAATGGAAGTGGAAGAAGTTTAACATATAAATGAAGAATATTTTCAATCAGTTTGAATAATTTTGTACAAAGTTCACTGATGAATGTATTACAATAAGCTGAAAGATTGATGTGTCTGTGATCCTATACAGACTTAAATGTTCAGCACTGACAATGTTTTTGTTATAGGGGGAGACTCTGCAGACTAAACATCACACAGACACACAGAGGAACCAGAACTGGACCTGAAGATCCCAAATCCAGGATAAAGTGGTTCAGTGAATGTGGTGTTGAAGGTGTGGAGGTGGATCAGTGAGTCAGAGGAGACTCTGTAGAAGGACAGAGTGCCAGCAGGACAGTCCACATACACTGCTACTCTACCAGAGGAGGAGGAGGAGGAGGAGATGGGCATTTCTCTGTTATTGTGCCAGACTGAGTAATAACCATCAGAGCACATCAGACTCCAGCACTGATCACTCAGTCCAAACAAACAGTCTTTGTCTCCTTTCCTTCTGATTCTTCTGTAACTCACTGATACAGAAACATCTCCTCTCCACTCAATCTCCCAGTAACAGCGACCCGTCAGACCAGTTTCACACAGCAGCTGAGGATGATCAAACCTCTCTGGATGATCAGGATATGACTGATCCTCCTCCACATGTGTCATCTCCCTGTTGTTGTCAGACAGTTTGATCTTTCTGTTGACTGTGTTTGTGTCGACTGTGAGCTCACATGAATCTGATGGAGAGAAAAAGACATAACACAGCTGCAGTTATTAATGTACCATCAGTGTGATGATGAGATATAAGATATAAATGAGGCATGTCACAGTGTTTCCATTAATCAAAGTAAAAACACACTCACACTTCCTCAGACCTGGTGTCAACCATTGGACTCCAGTAGGCTCCACCCTGAAAGGAGGAGAGGGGTCAGAGCAGCACATCCTCTTTCAGCATGCAAACATGGACATGACATGACTCTCATACACAGAAACACAATATGTAAATCAGGCTGCTTCTCCCTGTTCTCCCCGAACCTCTTCACCTCTGCCACTCTCCTCACACACTGAGAGTGAGCCACAGGATATTGGTGTGTGTGAAAGAGGATGACAACAGCTGAGAACACACACAAACCTCTTGTTGGATTTATGACTTCATCTTTATTGTATTGGATGTTGTTGCTGTTTCCTGTGGGCGACCTCACGCTTGCTGTTTGATCCAATGTCAACTTGTGCTTATGTTTGTATATCATAGGACTTTTGTACTTGGATGTCAGAACTTTTGAGGCCCAGTTCCTGTTTGAAGCTTCGAGCGCTTTTCTTAATCTCACCTGCACAGTCTGCTTTTTGTTCTTGCTGTGTTTCTGCTGCTTTGTTTTACTGTCCAAAGAAACAAATACAATTTATATGTAATAAATCAATCAGAAAACATTGGATGCTGGTTCCCGACTTCTGCCAGAAAACCAAGTGACAGAGACTCCCAGACTGTTTCCCTCCAGAACCTCACAAGTGTCACTGAACCTGTTAGTGATAGAAACAGCATGGTTTCATGTGTTGACATGTTCATGTTACTATAACTTGGTGCTGGATTGATATCTGATGTAAATTATAGCAGTAATAGTTACTGTGAGGAGAACTTTGTGTCATGTTTGATGCCATTAAAAGCAGAAACAATGACAGAAAATGTCTCTTACTTTGAAATCAGCTGTGGTGAACATGATGTGTCCAGATGTGACCAGAGAAACATCTGAAGCCAGGAATCTGTCTTTCTTTCTGTCTGTCTGTCTGTCTGTGATTCACATGTCTCCAGAACCATTCATCCAATCTACTTTATACTTGTCAGGTTTGTTGCTTAGGACTCAGGGAAGTGCAGCGTTCAATATGAATTCAAAATTAGAATGTTTTAAGGCCATGACAACTAACCGATAAAATCAATTGTAAAAACAGTTGTTGGCCAGTTTCATCATGGATTAGCTGATTTACATTATGATGCAGGTGCTGTGGCATGAAGTGAGCTGCTTCACTTCATAGTCAAAGATATAAAGCAGAAGATGCATAAGGAAAACTTATTCAGTGCAGCAGTTCTGGTCTTCTACAGTTGGGAGCAGTAAGCCAGCCAATGGCGCGCCTCGCATAGCTCAGGTGATGAAACAGAAAGCTACTCGGAGTTGTGCTGTCTCCTTACTGAATCAGCTCCATTATGCATTTGCAACATAGGTGAGGCCACGGAGGCAACAAACGTTACAGAAGAGAAAAGTGTACGAGCCAAGTCATCAAAAGTGTGGCAGCAGTTTATATTAAAGTGTTCAACGAAAACAGCTACAAGATGTGCAGAGCTGATCTCACTCGGCCCGGTAGCACCACATCACTGAGCACCTGAAGAGAAAGCAGGTTGGAGCCACCACGGGCAGTGTTGTGCATGAACGCGTTCAATTAACGATTGTTCATGATCTCGTTCATATTTTGGGGCGAACGTGAACTGAACACACGTATTTCTGCCTGATGAACGTTATTGTGAACGAGTTCATTCTGGCGTTTGTGAACGATCGAGCCTTCCAGGCGAAAACCAGCTAAAACACACCGTAAACAGGCCTTAATATGTGACCCAGTCTGGTGAAATGAGTCGGAAGTCGCAACATTCTAATTTGAGATACGGCCGATTACATAAATAAACATTGAAAATATAGATTTTTTTTTTTTTTATCTTGTATGAAAGAAAAGGTATTCAAAAGTCATCCTCCAAAGTTTCATACTCCAGATAACTATGTAAAGGTACTTACATTGCTAATTAAGTTGACTTATAACTTTTAAATCTTACAAAAAATGCGAGCGATAAACACTCGTTACGGCTCCACTCGTCTGACCCGAGGATTCCCCTATGTTTTGGGTATCCCCTGAAACGTCAGGATCTCTGCTTTCCAAAGATGGTAATAGGCATCTTGTGAAACCAATTCACACGCTTAAATCGTGTATGCAAATGATCAAAATTAGCATACAAGCATCAGAGGCCTTTGCTCAGGAATACCGGCGCGCGATTGGTCCAGCTACCGGCCTGTCAGAAGCGCTCTGTTGCCAGCCAGATTAACTTTTTAATGTCCTCATCTAAAATTAGCGATCTGTGTCGATTCCACATACCATCATTTTAGGGTAGTGTGTAGTGCTTAGTGTGAAGATGTCACTGTCAAAAGAAAAGAATATAGCCAAAGCTTTGAACGCTATTGACGGATCCAATTTGCGGTCTGCTGCCGGCCAGCAAGAGTGGATTAAGCTAGTAAACGATTTTTTTGGACGTGATCCTGTGTCATCCTCTGATGAAGAAAATGTCAGTGATGAAGATGAGACATTGGAGCCTGAAACCACCGGTATTCACGACGGTATTGACGACGAGGACAACAACTTGGATGAGGATGAAAACTTGAGTGAGCCTGTCACTGACTTGGGAGAAGTTGAAAGGGCAATGTCAAGTTGTGAAGCAGTGTCTGTGGGTACAGTGAATGAAAACCGAGATGACAAAATTAGAAAAATACGTGAATTTTCTTGCAATGGGTGCAAGCTAAACAATGGGGAGCTGTGTTTTAAATCATTCAATGAGGACTTTGTTCATGATCTTCGGTTATCCATGGCGTCTCTCACGGAATACGAGAAAGATCTCGTTCTTTTAGGGAAAATTAGCTGCCATTTCCAGAACAGTGATTTCACAAGGTGTTCGAAGAAAAAAACACAGCGGGAGCGTCAGCATCAGAGGACATCGCGTCCCTGGATACAAACGCCTTGATATCAAGCTGCTGCCCTCTCATTACACCAAGGCCACAGTTTTTCGAGCGTATGAAACGGCAATTAAGGCAATAGGTGAGTAACAGTCTGTGTGCTGATAGCCTGTTATGCTGAAGAAACATAACTTGACGATATGAAAATACTGTAGGCATATACTACTTGTAGATATAATGGTTTGAACTGGAGCCACAAACCACCAGGAAACACAGGTTGCAATCATTATTTGATGATTCCCCCAGAATGATGTGAATGTTGGTATTATAATCAGTCCTGGTTCAGTGCCATGGTTCTAAAAGAAAATAAATGAATTACAATATAATTACAATTGCAAATTAGACATTCAGGTCTGAATAATGTCAAATACTTGCAAATTAGAATACAATTATTATTTCAAATAATAATAAGATGAAGATAATTCAATTCATTCTGCTCTTCTTCTCCTGTTCCTCTCCTCTCCTCTCTCTCTGCAAAGGAAAAGTGACAGGCATTAACAATAATTGTTAACATTAACAAACTACACATAAGCTAGTTGGCCGTAATGCAGGATCGCTGGAATTAAGTGTGTGATCAGTCTCTGATCCATCCTGCTCAGACTCTCCAACAGGGCAGCGTGCCCCTCCTGCATCACTCTCTCTGTCACCTGACTGCAGCTGGATCTCTCTCCTCTCTGATGGAGCTTCCAAACTCAACTGTTTCTGTCAAAGATAACGTGTTGTGTCAGGCTTTTATACAAGCTAATGGATGTTAACATTAGAGCAGGCCAGTTAGATTACGTTACATGGTCTCAAATATACATGGCAAACTCAGGTGAGCACCGCTCAGCCTGGTGAAAGTTTGGAGACACAGAGGAGAAAAGCCTCATCCAGGCCTCTATTTATAAAGTGGGATTAACAGTGGGAGGTGCTTGCACCACTATTCCACTTGTCATGAGCCACTGACATGAAGGGGAACAAACCTACAGTTTCTAACACTATTAATTGTATGTATTCATTCATTCATGTATTTATTTATTTATTTACATCAGTTTATCATTAAGACCTGTGTGCATTAATACAGAATGCAGAAGTGTACTAATACAGAAATTGAGCAAGCTCTTCCCTACTTTGTTTTATCAGAACATCGTGTGGTGAACATTGTCACCTTTTGACGGCTGTGGAAGACCCTTGTGCCCTACATAGTCCGGACAAAGCCAATGACTGACTTGTGTTGGCAATGCCAAAAAAACAACTCAGCAATCTAGAAGTCTGCCAACCTGACGGAGGCAGAGAAATCCGATTGCTGCAAAAATCGGGAGGACCACCTCATGAAAGTGACCCTAGAACGGTCACTGTATCAAGAAATGGTTCAGAATGCTAGGGATACGGTGAAAGTCAACAGCATTCATGAACTCTGTCCTTGTGACCCATGCTCCCGAGACATGACAATGCACTACTCCTTTGATTTCGCACAGCAGGTGCATTTCCCCTCCGATCCGCTTCAACCCGGTCCCGTGTACTTTCTGACCCCTCGAAAGTGTGGCTTGTTCGGCATCAACTGTGAGGCCATTCCAAGGCAAGTTAATTACCTTATTGATGAATGTGTGTGCATCACGAAAGGATCAAATGCTGTGGTGTCATTCCTTGACCATTTCTTCACCCGATATGGCATGGGTGAAAAGCATCTCCAGTTACACTGTGACAACTGTCCTGGACAGAACAAGAACAATACGATGCTACAGTACCTGCTATGGAGAGTGCTTCATGGTTTCCATGAAACGGTTTCATTGAACTTCCTGGTAGTAGGTCACACAAAGTTTGCGCCAGATTGGGCATTCGGCCTGGTGAAGCAAATGTATCGGCGAAAGATGGTATCCTGTCTGGAGGATGTTGTTGAAGCCGTCAGAAGCAGTACACAGACTGGAGTTAACATCGCACAACTTGTTGGACGGGAAAATTGGGAAGTCTTTGTGGAGCAGCGTGACTGGCAGTCATTCCTCAAGCCATTCTTCCAAACCTTCCCTGGTATAACCCAACACCAGCATTAAAGGTGTGTAATTTGGTAGCATTTGCCAACATTAACATGAAAAATAGCTCAAGAGTTGCTGAAGCAGATGCTTATTATTCTAAAGTTCTGCAATTGATAATAATTTGTGTGTGTGTGTATTACATGGGTATTTGTGTACTTTTAGGGACAGTGAATGGATGTTTTACTAATTCTTATTCAATCTTCTATTTGAGCAGTAACCATCCTGGCTGGGTGTTCTACAAGGACTTCGCCAATTCTGAGGAGCAAGGAATATGCCTGCTCAAAGAGGACGCACCACCACTGAGGAGACCTGCTGTTGTCAAGCCTCCTGGCCTGGACTTGAAAAGACAGAATTACCTGTATGAAAGTATTCGTGAGTTTTGCACAGAAAACACAAAAGACATTACCTGCCCAAAACCAGCTACAGGGAAGGTAAGCCGTCCCTCTCCTTGCCCAGCAAAGAGAAGAAAAACTGAAATGTGAAATGTTGTTGTTGTTGTCTTATTTCTGTGCTTCTCAGCCTACCACCTCCACTTGGACCTCATCCTCTTGTCAGTTAAGTTTGTGTTAAAAGTTGTTTTTAAAGAATGAATTTAGCATGCGCCACGTTTCATAAAGGTGCAATGCAGAGGTAGTCAGTCACAGTTATCATATCAGTTCTTTATTAATGGCCATAAATGTGTTTTGTGAGGTCAGAGTAACCTTAACAACTAACTTCCGGTCAGTTCACTTTCAAATTAATGTTCTGTTTTTTCTCTTATTTCTCTAAACAAAGATCACAATGCATTTCATTAATATATTTCATAATTGTAAATGTAAGTCAAAATGTATGAGTGTATATTACAAAATATGGGATTTATCTGGGGGAGATCTCCATGAGAAAGTATTTGATTTGTTTTAATCAGTTATTTAATGTAATCAATTGACTTGTCTTAACATGTATGAAATGTACACACACATTTTGAAAAGCAGTCCACTCCTGTAACACTGTTGGATTCATTATGGACAGTTTGAAAACATGAGACAGGGTCACCTTTTTTATTCCACACACTCTTCTTCTTTTTTCAAAATCCGGTGCCTACATTACCCACAACTGCAACCTAGCAACTGAATGACATCACTGGAGGCAGTATATCAGATTAATACCACTTTTTATCACATATGCGGTAGTACTCCCCAAGATCTGTAAACACACTGTAAGGTGTAAAACTGGTGGAGTTACCCTTTAATTTTATGACTATTACATTTAGATTTGTATTGCTTTTAATTTGGGCGTGGTAGCTGTGTTTTAGGTGATTTCAGGGGGTTACTGGGGGGTCAGAGGTCAACTCCTATGCGTGCTGCTCACTGTTCACTGCATTGTGACGGTAAACAGTGGAAATTTGTCTTGTGATACCCTTGTTGGGGATAGGAACTTGGCTGCCTGTCAATGTCTGCTCAGCTGTGATTACACACAGAACACACACACACACACACACACACGCACACACACACGCACACACACACCCTCTGTACAAACTTGTACAAACTGTAATTTTTTTTGTAAATGTTCATAATTCTTTGATAAATTGACCATATTTTAAATGGATGTGTCTTGACAACCGTTCAAGGTATGACTTAAACTAGGATATCATTTTAAAGCTTATTTTCTCATCTTTCCATTGATACCAAAATCTCAATGTTGAGCTTAGGGTCACTGTGACTCATTTTGCCAGACTGGGTCACATATGTAGCGGAAAAACACCCAGTCTGGCTTTTGTGGAACGCTGGACGAGAGGTTTGTGCAACTCGCTTTACTTTCGATCAAAACGAAACTTAACTATTTCAGACAGAAACAGCTGCATACCAAACATGCAGTGAGGCATTATCAAACGAACACAGATTAATTCGTCCTGAATGGACAGAACACTGGCAACACCAGCCACCACAGAGTCGCACCGCCGCATGCATCATCAACATGCTAAGCATGGAGGCAAAAACAAATGAAGGCAGCAGCACTACCTCAGACTCTGTTTCCACCATTAATACGGCATCTTTGTATGATTACTTAAAACAATTTAATGAGAAGGTCAGTGATGATCCAGGTGGGAAAAATCTGACCCTTTTGTGTAAGCTTTGCCCGCCGGGTTTCAAGAAGCAACTCTGTACATCAACAACGTCAACAGCAAGCCTGAAACGGCACATTGAACTAAAGCACCAGGCCAGCCATTCAAGGTATGTGCGAGTAAATGGAAAACCAAAAGACACGGCAGCCAAAACAGATCCTCTACCACCCAAATCACATTAACGACGTACAGTAGCGGCTCCGCATCTAGACAACCTGGTTTTGCAATATATTGTCAGAGAGCTGCAGTTTCAGTGTTAAAACTGATAAATAGCTGTCTGTGGTTCTATATGGGCTGTGGCAATCATTTAGAAAAATAATAGCTCGCAGCAACATATAAAAAACAAACAAACTATGAACTAGTTCATTTTTGGAACTGTGAACTTAGTTCAAAATTTTTAATTATGAACTATGAACTGAACTAGTTTATTTTAAAATGTGTGAACTGAACTTTGAACTAGTTCATGTAGAAAGTGAACTTTCCCAACACTGACCACGGGTGAAGGATTTTGGACAGGAAGAACTTTTGAAACTGATAAACTTCATCCATTAGTAAACCTGTTGTTCCTGCAGACACAAGGTTAGGGCGCGGCTACATTACAGATTTCAATTTAAAAACCAACGTTTGAGACAGAAACACCTTCCATCTGTGCTCTCAGGTCTGTGTTGGATCAGACACTGGAGTACATACGAGGAGTTTTTGCAATATTTCATGTCACAGTAAGAAATCATCTGAAGTGAAGTCTTTATTTCTTCACAATAGAAACTTGAGCATATCTGTTTTGTTAGAATATATATTATCTTTTTATTCTCAGTGCATGGCTCAGACTGCATTCACAATGTACATTTATCTTTTTATTTCATTTCTAAATGAAAATTCAAAAATGTCTTTATTGGCACGATGTAACACAAACATGTCAATAACCGCCAAACACTAAATATTAAGTGTCATCACATACTGTATAACATGAACAACTCTCTGCTGACTGTCACTCACTGTCCCTCAGTTTGTGGCAGCAGAATATAGACTGGTGCTGGATCACAGCTCTTTGGGTTCTCCCTTAGTAGGACTGTTCATGTTTCTTCAACTACTGGTTCAACAAACCCTTTGTAATCTATTACATGTTTAACATGTAATCTATTACATGTTTAACATGTGTTTCGAATATGTTTATACTTTTCACATGTGAGGAAGTGTTGGTTTGTTGTTGCGTTTTATTGTACAGGGCTGATTTGTATTTGCCCTTTACATCAGCAGATGTTGACTAAAACAACAAGGCGTGTACTGAGTTCACTGAGCTTCATGTGAATTGTGCTACTATGCAAACTGATATTATATAATATTGTGTCTGTTACTTCACAAAGAAACAAGTCAACATGGTGACTACGTTGTGAGGAAGGATGCCCCATGACACCACAGCCAGCAGCTGTTCTGACTGATGGCATCCTCAGTATGCTGCTAACAAACATGAGGTCACTATCAATGGTAGAGGATGAAGGAGTGCTGTGTGCACTTTAGAAAACAAAAATATTTTACTTTTGCATAAAACTAAAATGTTTGTTGCTTGATGCAACAAACATTTTTGAGGTGTGAATCTTCACCGGCCTCACGATTCCATTACGATTCAGCTGTCTCGATGCATCTCAATGTTCGCCATCCTCAATGATCTATATCACTCCACACCAGAGCATGTGAGCGGAGCTGAGCGGCGAGAATTTCAGCTCCCTGCTTACGTGGGTGTTCGCACAGTTATCATTTATGGCTGCAGACATTAGCTTAAGGTGAAAAAATGTCTAGTCCAGTTCGTGCTTCATAGCAAGTTCATAAAATCTGACATGTGTCCCGAGATGTTCGTTTAAAAGAATTATTCAGTTTTAATCACTCTCAGAGGATCACAGCCTCCCTCTGACATCCCTCCCACATCAGTTACGTCAGTCAGAAGACCTCACAAATCAAAGCATGAGAGCAATGTGCACATTGATTTTAGGAAACTCCCCAGGGCTACAGAACTCACCAGCATAAAGAGTCAGACAGTGGAGGGTGTAGATAACTATAAATACCTTGGGACCATCATTGACAATAAGCTAAACTTTGAGACAAACTGTGAAGCTGTGTACAAGAAGGGGAACCAGCGTTTATATGGTCTGAGGAAACTTAAATGACAAGAGCCAAGACGGCACCACTGAGCTCATCTTAAATTAATCTGTGCACTGCTGCTGTTATGGTAATTTGACGGGAATGTTCCACCTTGTTTCATCTAACGTTGTTAATGGACTGTTTAATATTTTCTGTTCACTTTAAACTGATGCCACAGACAGTTGTTACAGTCTGTAAATCATTTCACACTGAGGCACAAATACATTGTCATCGATGATCTAGAATGCAATTACTCCATTGTTGATAAAGATCCATGTCAGAACCAATTTCAGTTCAAAGACAAGCACTTTGGCAAAAACACTGATTCTTCAGTTCAGGGAAAGTTTCCATGACATTTAGTGATTAAATTCATTTATGCATCACAGAATTCTTCTGAATTTGAGGTTCAGTATTTTCTAATCAGACATCTGACAAAGAGGGTTATTATTAATATAACACAGCAGTGACATGGTGGAAATTAGATTTAATGTTAATGTTCAAAACCCTCTGCAATCAGTGTCGAGTGTGAAGTACTTGGGATGAGTGGTTCATCAAGCAGCAAAACCAGAGGCCAAGATATCATACAAAAGTACATTTTGAACAGACACTAAACTAGTCTGAATAAAGAGGTGTAACTTTAGTGTCTGTGCCAAGACTCTCCTGGTCTCTCCTGATCTTCATCTGTTTTTATTATCTTCCTCTCTTCACCCACAACTCGTGTGCCATGCTGCCATTTCTCCTGAACTGAACTGAACTGAACTGAACAACTAGATGTGGAGTAAATGAAGCAGACATCCAGACACTGAACCATCTGCAATTAAGATACATAGTCTCACACTGACTGACTGTGGCTACAGCAGGACTCTTCATACCTGAGAGTTTTCAGTCTCCAGCCTGGATCCTTCAGTCGAGCAGATAGCTGCTTGACTCCTGAGTCTCCTGGATGATTGTAGCTCAGGTCCAGCTCTCTCAGATGGGAGGGGTTAGAGTCCAGAGCTGAGGCCAGAGAAGTACAGCCTTCCTCTGTGATCAGACAGCCTGACAGCCTGCAGACACACACACCAACACACATCACAAATCAGCTGAGGGTCCTGATAATTCAGTGCACATCTGTGTTTAAGGGTGTGATGTTTTTTTTTATATTCATCATCTTAGTTTGAACTAATTTACTTATCAGCAATAAACACAGACTATAACTGAAGCTGATGGAAATTCTATTAGTTTTGCAAATATTCGGTCATGAACCAGCATATTGTGCAGATTAAAATGATGACCTGATGATGGCATCAGATGAAAAGTCAGAAGATCACCTAAGTAATTACAGTTCATTCTGAGGGGAGCCTAAATGTCTGAACTAAACCTCATGACTACCCATCCAAATGTTGTTGAGCTATTTAAGATAAAGTTGTTTGCTATTCCAAATAGGTAGAAGGAGACAAAGACACAATCACCCCCAGTTAACAGCAGGAGCTGTCTGGCTTTTTGTTTTTCTGGGTGGAAATGTGACGAAGAGCCGGGTTAAGATGCTGAAGACACTATCTGCTATCACAGTGCTGTTGTTTGGTTTTGTAATGTTGCTTTGTGGGTTAAAGTGTGGGACAGACTATGAACACTCCTCTCCACACAGATGTTGTCTCACCTATGTTTTGGCTCTGTTACTACCTCTGTTGGAGGATCAGAGGCAGAATGAAACCATCTCCCCATTCCACCTTTGTAACACCTTTCACACTTACAGTGAGGTGGAATATCGACTTAAGATTTCTGCCTTGAAAAGACAGCGTGTATGGGGCTTCTGTCTATCTGTCTCAACCCAACCAGTGGAGACAGATTGCAGCCCACCACTAAATCCGGGTCTCCTCGAGGTTTCTGCCTTTTAAAAGGCAGTTTTTGTCTCGCCACTGTGTCAATTCTGCTCGTGGGCAAAATTGGGTCTCCTAAATCAACGGAATAATATTAACAGTATGGTTAAGACCTGCTCCAATTGTAAAGTTCAGTGAAATAATGAAATAAAATGATGAATCCTGACCTGAGAATTTCAAGGACACAGTGTGGACTCTTCAGTTCAGCAGAAAGTAGCTTCACTCCTGAATCCTGCACGTTGTTGTTACTCAGGTCCAGCTCTGTCAGACTAGAGGACTGGGAGCTGAGAACTGAGGAAAGAGCTTCACAGCTTCTCTCTGAGAGGTGACAGACACTCAGCCTGGAGCGTGAAGAGTAAAAAATACATTTACATTTTCTATAATATCATTGTAGCAATCAACAAGACTTAATCTGGATACAACAGACATTAATCAATAATAAGTAGCATGGTTTCAAAACACAAGAGTTCTGACATGAGAGAGATAATTTAATTCAAATGTTAAAGAAATAACACAAATGATTTGAGACAAACTATGAACTATCTGACCTGAGAGTTTCCAGTCCACATTGTGGACTCTCCAGTCCAACAGACAGATGCTTCACCCCTGAATCCTGCAGGTTGTTGTTACTCAGGTCCAGTTCTCTCAGACTAGAGGACTGGGAGCTGAAAACTGAGGACAGAGCTTCACAGCTTCTCTCTGAGAGATGACAGACACTCAGCCTGGAGCATGAACAGTAAGAAAGACATTAGGTGATACAGTATTCATAATATCATTGTAGCACATGTGAACTTGTGTTCTGTTTACTCTAAACATGTTGAAGATATGAACAATCAAAATGTCTAAATCTGGATTAAACAGACATGAAATAATAATACGTTGCATGGTGTCAAAACATCATACGAGTTCTGACATGAGTGATACAGTCTAAATTGAATTGAATTCAAATTTAAAATGAATCACTGAAATAATTTGAGACAAACTATGAACTGTCTGACCTGAGAGTTTCAAGTCTACATTGTGGACTCTCCAGTCCAACAGACAGCTGCTTCACTCCTGAATCCTGCAGGTTGTTGTTACTCAGGTCCAGCCCTCTCAGACTAGAGGAATGGGAACTGAGAACTGAAGACAGAGCTTCACAGCTTTTCTCTGAGAGGTGGCACACACTCAGCCTGGAGTGTGAACAGTAAAAAAGACATTATGTAATAAAGTATTTATGATATCATTGTAGCATATGTAAACTTGTGTTCTGTTTACTCTAAACATGTTGAAGATATGAACAATCAAAATGTCTAAATCTGGATTAAACTGAAATGAAATAATAATAAGGTGCATGGTATCTAAACACAAGAGTTCTGACATGACAGACACCATCTAAATTGAACTGAATTCAAATGTAAAAGGAATAACTGAAATACTTTGAGAGACAAACTGTGAATTATCTGACCTGAGAGTTTCCAGTCCACATTGTGGACCCTCCATTCCAACAGACA
Source organism: Sparus aurata (assembly GCF_900880675.1). Lineage (NCBI taxonomy): Eukaryota > Metazoa > Chordata > Actinopteri > Spariformes > Sparidae > Sparus > Sparus aurata. The sequence goes on along the minus strand of NC_044202.1, from coordinate 21,585,340 downwards.
GCTGCTTCACTCCGGAATCCTGCAGGTTGTTGTTACTCAGGTCCAGCTCTCTCAGACTAGAGGACTGGGAGCTGAGAACTGAGGACAGAGCTTCACAGCTTCTCTCTGAAAGGTGACAGCCACTCAGTCTGGATAAAAAATAATGAGCAGAACAAGAAAAATATTTCTATTGGGTCGATAACAGCACATATACTGCATTCTGAAAACTTCTCCACACTTACAGAACTTTGCTGGAGGCTTTGACCACTGGCAGGAGCCTCAGAAGAGCCTCCTCTGAAGCAGAGTACTTCTTCAGGTCAAACACATCCAGATCTTTTTCTGATGACAGTAAGATGAAGACCAGAGCTGACCACTGAGCAGGAGAGAGTTTATCTCTGGAGAGACTTCCTGATCTCAGGTACCGTTGGACCTCCTTCACTAGAGAATGATCATTCAGTTCATTCAGACAGTGGAACAGATTGACGCTTCTCTCTGGAGACAGAGTCTCTTTGAACTTATTCTTGATGTAACTGACTGTTTCCCGATTTGTCTCTGAGCTACTTCCTGTCTGTGTCATCAGACCTTGTAGGAGAGTCTGATTAGTCAGCAGTGAAAGACCCAGGAGAAAGCGGAGGAACAAGTCCAGGTGTCCATTTGGACTCTGTAAGGCCTTGTCCACAGCAATCTGGTAGAGACATATCTCTGCAGATTGATGGTCTGCTGTTTTTTCTTCTGACAGCAGATTAACTCCAGAGTGGATGAATGTCAGATGGACATGAAGAGCAGCCAGAAACTCCTGAACACTCAGATGGATGAAGCAGAACACCTTGTCCTGGTAAAGTCCTCTCTCCTCTTTAAAAATCTGTGTGAACACTCCTGAGTACACTGTGGCTGCTCTGATATCGATGCCACAGTCTATCAGGTCTGATTCATAGAAGATCAGGTTGCTGCTCTGCAGTTGCTCATAAGCCAATTTTCCCAGAGACTCAATCATCTTCCTACTCTTTGGAGTCCAGTGTGGATCTGTCTCAGCTCCTCCATCATACTTGACGTTCTTCAATTTGGACTGAACCACCAGGAAGTGGATGTACATCTCAGTCAGGGACTTGGGCAGCTCTCCTCTATCTCTGGTCTTCAACACATCCTCCAGAACTGTAGCAGTGATCCAGCAGAATACTGGGATGTGGCACATGATGTGGAGGCTTCGTGAGGTCTTGATGTGGGACATGATTCTGCTTGCCTGCTCCTCATCTCTGAATCTCTTCTTAAAGTACGTCTCCATCTGTGGGTGAGTGAACCCTCTGACCTCTGTCACCATGTCAATATACCCAGGAGGGATCTGATTGGCTGCTGCAGGTCGTGTGGTTATCCAGAGTCGAGCAGAGGGAAGAAGGTTACCCCTGATGAGGTTTGTCACCAGCACATCCACTGAGGTGGATTTTGTGGCATCAGTCAGGATTTTAGTGTTGTGGAAGTCCAGAGGAAGTCGACACTCATCCAGACCGTCAAAGATGAACACAACCTGGAACTCCTCAAACCTGCAGATTTCTTTGGTTTCAGTGAAGAAGTGATGAACAAGTTCCACCAAGCTGAACTGTTTCTCTTTCAGCACATTCAGCTCTCTGAAAGTGAATGGAAATGTGATCTGTATGTCCTGGTTGGCTTTGTCTTCAGCCCAGTCCAGAGTGAACTTCTGTGTTAAGACTGTTTTCCCAATGCCAGCCACTCCTTTTGTCATCACTGTTCTGATTGGTTCATCTCTTCCAGGTGAGGCTTTAAAGATGTCTTCTCGTCTGACTGTTGTTTCTGGTCTGTCTGTTTTCCTGGATGCTGTTTCAATTTGTCTGACCTCATGTTCATCATTGACCTCTGCAGTCCCCCCCTCTGTGATGTAGAGCTCTGTGTAAATCTGATTCAGAAGGGTTGGGTTTCCTGCTTTAGCGATCCCCTCAAACACACACTGGAACTTCTTCTTCAGGTTAGATTTAAGTTGACGCTGAGAAACTGCAGAATGACTTTCTAAATAAACACACAACAAACAAGATCATTACTTACTACATTACTTATGAAGAAAAAATGACTATAAGATTGTATATATTAACAAATTCATCATCATCATCAGACTTCGGTATTATCTCATTGATCCATCATGTTAAATCTTTAGAGGAATCCTCTTACTGCTCTGCAGACAGTCAGCCAGCTTTCCCTGCTTCATTCTCCTCAGGAAGTGAAGTGTGATCTTCAGAAATGCCTCTCTGCTGCTCCTCCTCAGCTCTTCATCCTCACTATCCTCACCATGACTCTCTAAGCATTCTGAGCAATCTGAACTCAGAACCTTCTGGATTTTCTTCAGCTCGTCCTTCACAAAAGTGACAATGTTCTCCTCCAGCAGCTGAAACAGAATATTATGTGCATCACTAAATTCACCATCATGGAGCCACATATCAGATCCAAGTTTGACAGATTCACCACTGGTCTATAAAGTGCAGCATGGAGGTTATTGTGAACAGACAGGATGTAAAAGTATTTGTTGTTCATGTACAGACCATAAATATGGAGTCCAGCTGTGTCTGATGCTGCTGGACAGACGGATCCTTTGGAACCTCTGAGCTCTCCTGGTCGACTCTGTGGAGGAATCATAAAGAATCAGCTCACATTGTGTCTGTCCACTCAGTGACAAACACAAGCTGAAGGTTCTTTGAGTTAAAGTATTGATAACATCATTGAATCAGATGGTTGCCTCTGACATCAAAGTGTTGATCGTACTGATGATCCCACTGTGAATCAACAGTGAGTCAGTTTACTGGGCTGATTCAGCAGCTTGTCTGGATTAGTCTCTCCAGCTCTTGACCCGTTTAATACTGTGGACAGCAACACACAGCTAACACAAGCTAGTTGGATGCCAACGGCCTAAATATAAAGATAATAATGAATTCATAATTTGTAAATATAAGCTATATTGATGTTGACATGCCTTGCTGTAAGAAAAAATACTCAATGTCTGAGTTTCAAAATGCTCCACGTAACTTTAGACATATTTGTAACACTTTAATTGTTTTGTATATTTAATAAATATTGCAAAACAGTCAAATGTTTTGCCTTCAGTACATATATTTGTCTCACGTGTTTGAACTATATTTAAGAGATCAGAAAATACGTAATTTGTTTTTATATCTAATTGGCTGATACCAGGACAACTGGTCAGACTGGATTTAATGAGGACAAACATCAACAGAAAGCAACATGACAACAACTTACTGTCTGTCTAAGGAACGTTCTTGTTTCAAATGAATAATATCATCCATTGACTGGTCACTCTTAAAGGAAACACAGCTGGGCTCAGGTCCAGATCCAGGTCCAGTAGAGGCTGGTCTCCTGTTGGACAGAGAGGAAAACCACCAAAGATGTTAATTCACTTGTTATTCTTCAGACACAGAAGCAGCTGGAGAAACTAGCAGCAATCAACAAGAAAATGATCAACACAGCAGAGTTCAATAAAACATGAAGCTATATGATTTCAGACTGTGAATCTTGAATTCATTTTGACAGATAACAAACTTTACTGTCGGGTACATCAGACTAAAAACTCCTTGGAGGATCTCCACTTGTTCTGTGTAGCTCAGACTTCTGAAGCTTCATATTATCCTCAGCTGAACTATTTAAGGTAATTTAACACAGAACAAGGACTATGAATTATGTCCCCCATCATCACTCTGAGAACATGAAGCTCATCAAGAGAACTGGTCAGACTGGATTTAATGAGGACAAACATCAACAGAGAGCAACATGACACAAACTTACTGTCTGTCTGAGGAATGTTCTTGTTTCAAATGAATAATATCATCCATTGACTGGTCACTCTTAAAGGAAACACAGCTGGGCTCAGGTCCAGGTCCAGGTCCAGTAGAGGCTGGTCTCCTGTTGGACAGAGAGGAAAACCACCAAAGGTGTTAATTCACTTGTTATTCTTCAGACACAGGAGCAGCTGGAGAAACTAGCAGCTATCAACAAGAAAATGATCAACACAGCAGAGTTCAATAAAACATGAAGCTATATGATTTCAGACTGTGAATCTTGAATTCATTTTGACAGATAACAAACTTTACTGTCGGGTACATCAGACTAAAAACTCCTTGGAGGATCTCTACTTGTTCTGTGTAGCTCAGACTTCTGAAGCTTCATATTATCCTCAGCTGAACTATATAAGGTAATTCAACACAGAACAAGGACTATGAATTATGTCCCCCATCATCACTCTGAGAACATGAAGCTCATCAAGAGAACTGGTCAGACTGGATTTAATGAGGACAAACATCAACAGAGAGCAACATGACACAAACTTACTGTCTGTCTGAGGAATGTTCTTGTTTCAAATGAATAATATCATCCATTGACTGGTCACTCCTGAAGGATACACAGCTGGGCTCAGGTCCATGTCCAGGTCCAGGTCCAGTGGTTTTACAGGGAGGGTCTCCCTCCACTCTTTCCTCACACTGATTCATGCTGCTTAACTCACACACACTTTCATCTGGAGAGGAAACACAAATCATTCATGTGAACATTAACTGAAATCAGCCTTTACATCATGTCTCCTGTCAGAACAGCAGCTGCTCCTCCTCTGATTGGCTGCTTCATACAGGTGTCACACAAATGCTGCACTTCCACTGTCAGTCCACTAGATGGTGTCATAGAGCATCAGACTGGAAGTGAGTCATCTGCTCTGAACACCAGTTTAACCAGCAAGACACGACTGAAATCACTGTTGTAGAAACATCAGTAACAGTGGAGGAAAGTACATTTACATGAGTAATACATGAAACTACAATTCTGAGGTACTTCAGTCACGTATTTCCACTTCATGCTACTTTAACTTTACTTGACACATATATTTAGTTTATTTACACATATATCTAGACAAAATGATCTAGACAAAATGTCATTTATACATTGTGATGCAGTTTACTTCTGTACCACCAGATGGCGCCACATGGCTTCTAAAGACAAGTAGAGGAAGATTCGAGCCACGGTTCAAATGTTGCATTACTCCATCATTCAGTTAGTTATTGATTGACTTTTCATTGGCTGTAATATCATATTCACTGCTTTTACTTAACAGGCTTGTACGGTGTTATCTTCAATGTTTTCTGTCTGTGTGTGATACCTATTGAGCCTCTTTTTCATCCACTTTTGGTAATCTTTAAGTCACAGCTTGTGAAGGTTTGATTGATTGCAGACTAGACTATGTCATCTTGTTCTCTGAGTCAGGGCTGAGTATTAATTTCAGCTCCTCGGCTTAACACAAACAGAATTTTAGGTCAAAGGTCTGTAAAATCTGAATTAACGTTTTTTATTCCCAAGACGAGTGACTGTCACTACATCAGGGCGCCGTCACACAGCTGTCTGTCAGGGTTCTTTTTCATATTCACAACAAAATGTAGAGAAGTTAAAAATATATCAGACAGCTGAGAATTTGCTCAGTACAAGTGTAAAGTAGCACAAACACTCAAGTATAGTTCAAGAACATCCAGGTTGTACTTCAGCACAGTATTGGGATTACTGTCCCTAGTTACTTTTGAAGAGAGTCCGATCCTTCCAAAATAAGACGGCTCGTATGGATAAAGCTTCCAGAAAACACTAAAAAACTAATTCTAAGGAAATGTGTTTGATAATTGATTACATTTCAGGTCAAAGTGACATAATGAAGAGTTGACGGACCGTCTCCACACAAGGAAGTCAGTCACAGTTGGTGCTAAGGGCTCAGTCTATATGATGACATCATAGGAAATGGTGGGCCACATTCATGTGTTTGGACTCATTTGAATTTCCAGGATAACATGTATCTGATCATTATGAACAAGAACCTGAACACCATCATATCACAAGTCACATCAGCTACAGTCAACAGCAGCAGAGAGAGGAGGAGGGACAGGAAGTCGCCAGACTTCCTTGAGAAATCACTCCATTTTGTGAGTTGCTGAGTTAAGACAACCTTTATAAACTGTTTGAAACACTGTCGATGACAAATTCTTAATGATTAAGGCTTTCTTGGAAATTCGGCATATGTTACAGCCACATTTTAGCCGCCTCTCAGTACCTCTAGCTCCCACATCCAGGAGAACAGCTGCTCTAGAGCTGCGTTTAATGTGTCAGACAGCAGGAGAGCAGAAGCTCATCTCGGCCTCCTCTGCAGGCTGCCTTCAGTCATCAGTAAGTGGAGCTACACAGCGACAACCACTCTATCTTCAAACAATGACCAACTAACTCCACTTGTACTCTTGTTTCACCGCTTCACTCCCACTGTGATCCTATAACGACGCTAGATTCTGACTATTCAAGCTGCATTGGGCCCCAGAAATGATGCAACACGTCTTCCCCTTGTGTGAATGCAGGTGTAATTGTTTTAAATTTTGATGGAGATTTTGCTCCGTCCTCTAATCTCATCAGGACCATCTGGTCACCGAAAGAGGAAGAAGCATCATGACAGTGAGCAGTAAACATTAGTTCATGTTCCAGCCTGCAGCTTCTCTCTCACTAGTCTATCCTGCTAAGATGGACACTACAGTACTTAGTTACTTTCCACCTGTGGTTGTAGTACAGCAGACAAATCCTTCAAAATAAAAGTATGTCAGTTAATGTAGGCCAGACTGATCTAGTATAAATGTGTTTGATATGATTATTGAGAACATTTCAGTCGACAGTGACAGAGAGAGGCGACACTTCCTGTTGGAGGAGTGTTCACAGCTCTGACAGCTCATTTAGTGACACACTTACATTTTTTAAACTTTCAATAAAAAATAAAAGCTTTCATTTGCTCACCGTCCTCTAAATGCTGCTTCCTACTATCTCCACATCAACTACTGACGACCAACTAACACTACCTCTGCTCTTCCTCCACCATTCTCCTCTCAACATGGAGGATGATGTTTGTAATGGCAGCTGTTTGAACTCACAGCTCTGAGTTTGTAGACATGAACAATGGGGCGACAGATTGCCATTTCTAGCGTCGCTAAGCTAACGACAGCTTGTGTTAACAAGTCAAACATTTGAAATGTGTGACATTACCTTCAGCTGGAGGTTCACACGGACACGACTGTCTGCGCCACAACGATCACAGTGATTGAGACTTTGGACTGGCACCACCCGAAGAGGCTGTTAGAGTAACACATTAATCACATCATATAAATCATATCTTTGATATATTTAATCAGTGAAATCTGATGACAGTGTTTGTTTAATGAGAGTGTAAAGGTCAAATACATGTTCAGTTGTAGTTACTTTGGCTCAACAAAGCAGCTTTAGTGACTTTGAAAGACCAAAATCACTGACTCACACTCACACACAATTCACAAGTTGTCATTAAAAAACATTCAGGTAACTTGTGTTATAAAATCCTTCAGCTGTGCTGCAGATACTACACTGTGAGTTTTTTAACCAGAACCTCCTCAAACACACAGTAAAGACGTGTTTGTTTGTTTGTGACTGTGATTCAGTTCAGGTCTAGTTTGAATGATATTTATTTGAAAATGAGTTAACGAACAGACTAAACTCATCTCATGTCAGTCAGAGAGCGAAACCTGAGTTCAGACGGTGGATGGTTGGATTATCGTTTATATTGAAAATAAATGTCAAAATATTTCCTTTCTTGACATTTAGTGAGTTTATTTTTCTTGAATAAACGTTTTAGTGCTGTTAGGGGACAGGACGGACAGAGACAGAGACGTCTTTGATAGGACATCAACACCGCTGTTTCTTCACTCTGATCAGAATGTTAGCTCGTTAGCTGAATGTTAGCCCATCAGCTGAATGTTATCGTAAAGTTAAATATGTAAGTTATATCTTACCTTTATAGGACTGAAATTAGCAGGTGAGAGCAAATTCAGCCCGTCCTCAGCTGCTGAAGGTCTCTCAGGTGTGCTTCATCACAGGAGGAGGAGCCCAGGTGAGCTCTCACACTCTGTTTACGCGCTCTAATTCCTGCTGTTCCTAGTGCTTAACTTCCTCTCCATATCAATAACAGTCCTGACTGTTGTAAAAAACATCAGACCTCAGATAAGACTGAACTCACCTTCTTATCACAGTGTAATTATTCAAAGCACCAGGACAAACTGCAGCTTCTCTCTGCCTGCTAACACAGGCAGCCATCTTGGCTTAAAGAACAGGTGGTTTCCCAGCTGACGTTTGTGTGTGAAAGCAGTACAGCCCCTAAAGCAACATAATGTCACTGCTTTATCCTCAAATAACAGCTTCTCTGTCAGTCAGCTACACTGACTTATAACAGGGTGAACCCTCTGGGATTTTAAACCGTCTGTAAGAGACCGTCCTTGTTGAGAGTTGCTGCTTCTCTGAAGGGTTTCAGACTGAATCTCACAGCTTCAACGTGTTTTCATTTGTTTTTTAAAAATTGTTGTGTTGCTCAATAACAGGCATCAATTAGTCTGTTCGATGTGTTTCTATTTTATATAACTACAGTGTCAACATGTGAAGTTACTGAGAAAAACTTCTAATCCTTTTATGACTGTTTTGATTTATCGGGAAATAACAATTCATATATATATATATATATATAATATTTATAATTTATGGTTCATTTGTGAAGAAACTGAAGTAAAAGAGTGAAGATGAAGCAGCAGTTTGTGGGTGTTTGTGGACTGTATGAGGTTTAGTGGATTTAACGAGGAAGAAGGATTAAAACTAGGCTTGCATCGATGTGAACTGTGAGATGGACCATGTTACAGAACAACTCTTTAAATCGGTCTGAACACAGTAAATGTTTATTATCTCACTGAATGATGGACTTTTCTTCTCCTCACTATTATGTATTTGACACTGTTTCCTTTTGGAAATGACTTAAAGGGCCTATTGATGAAAGGCTCCACAGCAGCCTCAGTTCAAAGGTAGGAAGAGCTCTGGACGAGGACTCGACGAAGACATGAGACACTGCTGATCTTCACTCAGTGAACATTCATATGGAAGAGTGAGCTGTCCCAGAGGTAGCTGCCTCAACATGCAAAGTGACTCCCATCTTCAGAGGGTAAGAGAGCAGTTTGACATTGTCTGTTAGGATGCTGTCAGCTGAACCTGACCTCTGCTGCTGTTCAGCATCATTTCAATTTCCAATCCGATGTGTTTCCCCACTGTCTCTACTGTCTTCATTGTCACTACTGTCTCTACTGTCTATACATTCTCCAGTCTCTACTGTCTCCACTGTCTTCATTGTCTCTATTATCTCCACTGTCTCCACTATCTCTACTGTTTCAGACAGAGAGACAGACAGACAGACAGGCAGACTAAGAGACTCACAGGCAGACAGACAGCGAGACACAGACAGACAGACAGATAGAAAGATACAGAAAGACAAAAAGGACTACAAGATAGCAGATTAAATAGTTGGACTCAGGTCCATGCAAAGACTCTGGGTCTGTGTTAAGAATAATTCAACTAATGTCAAATTAGCCAAGTAGCAAGGTGCTAACAGCTAACAAAGCTCACTCAGCGAATTGTAATTCCAATGTTGAACAATGCTGTTCTTGCTATGCAAAGTCTGATGAAAAAACAGGAGGTTGAGGAAACTAATCGCTCCCTTCCTTTGCAGTGATAGAAGCTTGGTGCTGACTTGTTATTTGGATTGTGTAGTTTGCTGGTAAACACTAATCTGGAATACTAGCAAGACCTTGCATCACTTCTGTGGGGAGAGGTTCTATGGGCCTGCTGGAAATGCAGTGCAATGCCCAGAAGAATCCCGGAGAAGAAAAACTTGAGGTGCAGGCAGCCGAGGTGGAGAAGAGAGAGGACAAAGGAAGGGGCTGGAGTTGAAATCCACCAATCCCCCCCTTAGGTCTGAGAGTACGAGTCCACATGCATAATCCACTCTTTAAAGGACTTCATCTGTCAATTTATTAATACTGGTAACATTTGGGCAGTTCAGTTACCAGCTGGGCACGGGCTTAGTCTCTATCTTGACTAAGCAAGAATCATGGACAGAACATCAAGAACAGAAGTTACACAAAGAAAAAGAAAATCCACCCTATGTTTATGACATTGAATTCAATAAATACCTGTGTTTCTCAGTTAATCCCTGGGTTAGTGAGAACAGGAAAGTAAGGGATGTCAGTTTGTTAGGGTAAGATGCAGAGAGTGGCACCTACAATGATAGAAATTCTGGAGTGTTTGTGTTTATTCCTTGGATTAAAATGCTGATTAAGTGGTAGTCAGACTTATTTTGGCAGACTTAAAATGTGGTCCTTTGGGCAGGTTTTGCTGCTGAAGTGTGTCACAAATGTGTCAGGGGCAGGAGACTTGTTATCACTCTCATGGAGGTGCAGAGAGGGGGCAGGGCACTCCTGGAGTGATCTGGTCTCCCTTTCAGAGGGATGGAAACTGATGAAGGTTTCATGTATCAGAGACTGGGAACAGTGACTAGAATATCTTCTGAGGAATAAACAACCTATGACATCACTGTCTGTTTCAGAAAGATGGGAAGTCATTTAACTTATCTGTCTCTCGGTGGAGGTTGAGGAACTGACTTAAATACTCATGACCTAGGGTCAGTTGAAAATTGTTCACATGTTCTGAGTGTGAGAGGGAGCTAACCTTCCATCAAGTGAGGAGTGTGAATCAGAGTAACCAGAATCACATTGGCTGAATGACTGTGGTGGGGAAAGACATTCGGACCTAAGCCTTAAAACTCCTCTATGTGTGAGCAAAGATCTAACTGCTGCGTGCAGGTCATCTAAATAAAGAAAAGATAAAGTATCACATTATGCGCGGCAAAATCTGTGGGATCAATTTGACTGCGAGTGGCTGAAAAAGGTAAGAATTATCACTTATCCATTTGCCTTCTGCATAATTTAAGTTAAAGAAACATTTTAAATAAAAAGACACACGTACCAGCAGCACTGTCATTTTTTATTTAGAAGTTAAGGCACATGTACATTTTAAAATGTCCAAATGTAGTGATATGTCAGATGTAAAATCCATTTTGGTTTGGTTTGACCATGGAATGATTTTAAAGAAAAATATTCAAAGAGATTAATTTTTGAGTGTCCTTATATGGATTAGTCTGGACAAGCACAAAGGCAACTTCAAAATTTACCAAATTTAAAGATATTCAATTGTAAACATCAACTTTTTTTAAAGCAATTGGATTAGATTGCAGCTGGTGTCAGTGATGGATGATGGACATGTTTCAGTCGGTAACCATCTCTTCAATTTGATCCGGATGTTCCTGTATTAAAAAGAGGGAGAGAGACAAGGAGGAGAGAAAGAAAAAAGGGGTTGAGTTGGGTTGTAACAACAGTTTCAACAGGGACGAAATGTATCAGGTGATATTATGTTATTTTTTGTGTGAATGGGATGTCGCCGGACACCTGCACACATAAAAGAAACTGTACTGATGCTGTGATGTCACTGACCTAAAGCTGTCATGTTATAAGACAGGTAAGACATAAAAGACAAAGGTGAAATAAAGGAATTGAAAAATACTTGTTTGGTCAGGTACATACCAGGCTATAGACGCCTCAGAGCCTCAGCCGTCTGGCGATCCAGAGCCTCAGAGCCTTGGTCATCCATTGTCCAAGGGCCTTGGTCACCCAGGTTACCAGAACACCAACTTCATTGCTCCCTAGAACCTCAGATGCATAGCTCCCAATAGCCTCAGCCACCTGGTCTACCAGAGCCTCAGCTATCCAGTTCACCAGATCCAGAGCTGCCTGGCGTATTAGTGACCCCAATACATGGAGATCCTGCTGACGATGTCCTCTGGCATCACCGTTGGCCCTGTTCACTCTGACATACAGGCAGTAGGGAAACAGTTAAGGGGACTGAAGAATGATTATCTATGGTAGTTTGGACTGACATGATGGAGGAGGAAATGATCTTCCAAAATAAAACGCTGTGTTAAATGATGATGAAATGTTAATGAATGGGATAGAAACCTGCAGACTGTCAGCAATGAGATTATTAGAGACACAAATCTACAGGGTGTATCAACCGATCCAAAATTTACACCAATAACTGATTCCACATTGATCAGCAGGGTGGGAGAAAATAAATTACTGTTAAATATACCTTAAAAATAAGCCCATTTTATCCCCCCAAAATGATAAAGGGTTGAGGAATATTAGACAAAGTGTCATGTCCAAAATGATTTGGAAATATTGAGTGGACACTATATATAACAAAATATCCAGGCATATTTCAAATGAAACCTTGCAAGGAAATAGTTTGGCCAAATGTAAAATTAGCTACTAGGAGCAATATATTAAAAAAAGAAAGACAATGAAAATATTATAAAGCCATGACGGTTTTCGAAAATCTAAAGATGAAAATAAATGTAAAATATTAGTTTATTATTATTTGTTTAAATATCAAAGAAGCAAATTATTCTTAAATCATTCTGTTGCAATTTGTGGCAGAAATGTTAAAAACTGAGTGCTGAAAGAGGGCAGAAATTAAATCGTGATCCAAGCCGCTACATCCTCAGCTGGTCATGTTTTCACCTTGTGAGTCTGAGTGTGTGTGATCGTGGTGAAATGTGGTCCTGAGACATCGTCTGTAGGGGGGAACTGACAGTTTGAAACACTTTTCCAGCTGTTCATTGGTCTGTCTGCCTGTTGGTGGACAGATGTTGTGATCGTGACAGCGCCAGAACCTGAACCTTTACTGGTGTGTAGCTGAAATCAAAATAAATGCAGAGTTCAGAGATTGGTGCGGTCTGATCCATAAGTGCTGATTACTGCTGATAAGTCATGGGCTGGAATGTGAACATGCCGATGGGGTCACAGCTGGTGGGGGTCCCATCACAGGTGGTCTGTAGTTGATCACATTCATTTATTTCTTCTGCACATTTACAAAGATACTGTAACTCTGACTTTGACTAAGATCAAACTAAGACTTGGAGTTAAGGCAGACGACTGAAGCCATCTGTTGCTTAAGGCTGTCTGGTCCTTGGCTGTCTTTGGACCAAATTGCTATTTGTTATAACATAACAGACTGAGAAACTACATCGTACTTTCCTCAGGAACACATTTTACCACAATGACAAAACTCCTGTTAGTATAAAGCCGTAGTGCAGACCTGTAGCAGAGCTGGTCAGCAGATGGTTCCTGAGACTGCTCTGACAACACAGACCAGTCTAAACTCTCTTTGTCAGACCGAGCCCTGGTACAAATAATATAACTCCGAGTTTGGCACTTTATGGGAAAAAAACTGACTAAAATACCAAAGTACACTAAATTGTACCTTATTAATAAACCGCCAATAACTGTAATACATTGTATTGTGCTAATATATTGTTGCATTTGGGGTTATCTGTGAGTACTGTGGAGTACATGTCTACGCTGTGAAGTACGAACTAACACTGAAATTACCTGGATACCTGGGCCGGCACAGGTGGATTTGGGAGAGGTAGGGCCTCATCTACAGGCTGGTGGTTCTCATCCTGGGGTCAGAAACACAACAGAAGTCAGTAAATCAGAGGGCTTATAATACAATTACATAATCCCTTAATTATGTCCACCTTTTTCTGAGGAATTGCTGATCATTTCCTTCAGGACTCAAACATGAAACAAACCAAAAAATTGTTTAGACGGAACAGTAATCATTCAGTTACAAGGCTTTAACAGAGTTTAATGGACTTTTCTCAGTTATCAGTCACTAACTGAAAAGGTTGGGCTTCACACCTCTGGGTGACTGTAAAATAAATAACAGGGAAATCTTTAGGTACAGTGAAGGCCCATCTCAGTGTGCAAGTACTTACAGAAGGTACGGGATGGGCTGCTTCATCATTAAATCCATCTGAAGCAGTGGGATTATTCTCAGTCTGGACCTAGAAAGGGAATGACAATGAGCAGAGAGCAAATTAATACTTTTATATTATTTTAACAACTATTCCATGGTTCAATATTAGATTTTATACAAAGAAGAGACAACGGTCTCACATCTCAAGTATGGGAATGTGAATCACTTCATTGAATAAACAAAAGAAGCATATATAGGACAAATAAAGGACAGCACTCCCATCAAACTTCTTGCCACACAGATGTTGTCTTCAGTGTGTATCCTGGCAAAATCACAGTTAAAATACACAGGTGTGCTAATTATAAGTTATCCAAAGCTGCTCGACAGATTTATCCCAACAGGAGGAGCAGAGGACCACACAGGGTCTCACACAGACAAAAAACTAAAACTCACAACAGAATAGCACCTGACTGTAACACAGAAACCACATAGCACATGTTTGTATCCCAGAAAGCAAGTAAATGAAATATCTATTTACCTATGTAGTTTCACTGTGATTTAACCAGAATACACGCTGACGGAGGGTGTCCTGCCCGAAATGCCTTGCCTTTATTTTTCTTTATGTTTATTCAATATTGGATTTACAATGTGTTTAAAATGTGTGTTTGAAACTGAAACAGTGCAGTGTCATTATACATCCCATATGGATGCAGCTGTATAACACAAAGGAGGACAAAGGTGTTTAGAGGAGGAAATCCTCTTTAGTTTAGGTTTAGTTTTAGTTTAGTTGATTTCAAACGTGTAATAAAAATAAAAAAAGAGAAAAACATTATCAGACAAAATGAAAAGACATGCACTAGTCAAAGACAGATGAAGGAATGAAGTGAAAGTGAGAGAAAAAAAAAACAAAACAAAACAAAAACATGATTCCTCTATTCCCATTCATCATCCCAATTATTAAACATAATTATAGTAGTCATGATACATAAAATGACATGTAATGGCCATGATGATAACGACAACAACAACAATGCAATAATACAATAACTTCATATTACAATAATAGCAATCATGTTTATCATAACTGTCGTCATCATCATCGCTACCACCATCCTAATACCCAAAATAATAATAATGCTGAATTGAATTAACATGTCTGAAAAGAAGCAGGAGGAGTGTATAACGTATTAACTCTTCCCTCTTTCACCCACATTAAATACCCATATCAATGTGCTTGTATCTCTCTCTCTCTCTCTCTCTCTCTCTCTCTCTCTCTCTCTCTTTACATATATATATATATACATATATATATATGTATATATATATATATATATATATATATATATATATACATATATATGTATATATATATATATATATATGCCTGCAACACACATGACTCACTAATACATAAACATACTTCCATGTACCTTCCATTGGGCTGGCAAGAGGGGCTGTCAGAATAGTGACAAAATCAGACTGAATAATAACATCACAATAGTCTAATCCTAATATAGTGTGTATATACATGTTTGAACATCTTTACATCTTTATAGACACTAGTTTGCTGATAATATTACTGAATGTTCTCTGGTATATTTAGAGTAAAGAAGCGGAAGCAGAGAGTAAAGGCCGATGGTAGGGAGCTAGCACGAGGCTAACAGATGTCGACGGTAACTACGGAGCCTTCACCATGTTAAAAGCTGCTAAGTCATCGACTGTTACACCAGTCAAATCTGTTCAAGTATACACAAACAAGAGAACACCACCTACCATTTTACTGGAATACATTTTTTTTATATATCTGTGATTCAAAGGCCCTTAAAGTTTTCAGGTGGGTTCTGGTGGCACCACAAGGGCGGAGCAGAGGCACATGGGCGGTGTTTCCTCTCGCAATGCAACGCAAGTGACTGACGCCAACTCAAGCCAAGTAATTTCTGCTCACATACTTTAAGAACTTTATCAATTAATTTGAATACATATTTGACTGTACTGTAAGATAAAATGAGACAAGATAATGTATCCTGGGGAAATTCACTTGTTACTTGTTAAGGGGGAAAACGGCATGTCTTAATAGATAAAGCCCATCTAATTTACATCCGTAAACAATGTCAGCTTACCTGGGATGTTTCAAAGTGATTGGAAATACATGGCTGTGTAGAAGGATGTCCAGGATATGTTTTGTTGAATCTCCTTGTTAGTTGCCTCCACAGAAAGTTCTTTGGTTAGGCAAGATCCTAATTGTATTGGGATGGGAATGCCCAAAGCTGCTTCCCAGCCTGTGCACAGCTGATCTGAATCCCTTACAATGAGTCCAGAGGAATTCTGAAAATCAGCCCAGAACAAAGAAAGACAGCCAGTCTTAAACACTGGGACAGCTACACAGTCAAGTCCTGAGGTGTTGAACTGCAGTCCCAAACACTTTGGAGAATTGTAGTATCCACATTTGTAGTCTGAACTGTTCCCTCGTCTGTAGGAAAATTAAAAGAAAAAATAATGTCAGTGTAACAGAGAAATATAATAGTTAACCTGCTTTCAAGCTGAACTGACAAAGTCGACTGTCAACTGTTTGAGCTGTTCAAGGACCCTATCTGTAACCCTATCTCTCAGGTAGGCCTACAATTAATATTGATAAACATGCCAAAACTAGCCAAGAAGCCAGTTTTATAATGTAGTATCAAAATACCTGAAAGCCAACTGCCAAAACTCAACTAAAATCACTGCTATCAAACGCTAATAAATCTGAACTCTCAGCTATTCTAAGCTTTTCTAACTTCTAAAATCACAAATAACACTCATTAAAGCAACAACTTAAACATATGATTAATATATAGCCTCCTTAAAATGTTAAATGATTTACCGCAGAGAGAAATCATGTTACCATAATCAGTGTCCATCTCTGGACTGTCAGGTTACAATGACGGAAGGTGGTGCAACACATACTATCTCAGTTTCCATCAGGTGCATTGAACCCGAAAGAGGGATGAGGGTACAGTCATGGTAAATGCACTTTTCCAGTGTACTGACCACTGAAAGCACTTTACAATGCTTGTCACATTCACCCAGTCATTCACTGATGACAGAGGCTGCCATGCAACAGTTCATCAGGAGCAGTTTGGGGTTCAGTATCTTGCTCTGACAAGGACACTTCAACATACAGCGGGGGGAGCCAGGGATTCAAACCAGCAACCTTCCATTTACTAGACAACCTGCTCTACCTCCTGATCTACATGATGTTCGGATCTGTGTGTTTTTTTTCCAATGTGTTTCCCCCGGTGTTCTCCTGTTCATCTAAACATGTACATGCTGACTGTTTATAATCATATGGATACTCTTATAATGTGTAGTGATTGAGATCCTAACCCACAAAAAATTCTGGAAAGTGACAAAGTTATGTTTTTCACTCATCCTCCTCGCTCCATACAAACACATCTATATGTGTAAGGGCAGTTTGACAACAGGATGTCGGAGCACTGAGTTTAAACACAATACTGAGAACATCTGGAATATGTACGTTTATGGCTCAGATGTTACAAAGCGGACTAAAATGAAAACTGTTTGCGAACAGAGTTAGTTTTTAAACCCTCACTGTCTCGCGTCATATCAGTTTCTATCTATTGTTTGTCTAACTGTCTACAATGACTGAACATTCTGCTTCGCCGTTTTTCTCACAATGTCATCACATGTTGCATGAACCTGAAACTGTTGTCATGGCTCACATAATCCCACTGATGCATTCTTTTTGCTGTCAGTGGGAATATTGTGCAGAAGGACACCTGAGTGTTGACACTTTAAACTGTAAAGCTGATGTGTCTGATGAAATAGATTTAGATCTCTATAACCAAGTTACCAAAGTTAAAACTTTTTAGCTTGCTTACTGTTCTATATGCCACTACTGTAACCTGGAGTGTTAGAGTGAACTTTGAGTGAAACTTGAAACCTAATTGTCCTGACATCTGAACACTGACTTCACTCTCTCCCTCCTCCTTTGTTTCCCTGGTGGGATTAATGAAGTCGATATCTGTACATGTCATTAAACTTCAGTCTGCATCAAATCATCTGAGGGGAAAATATTACAGTGTCTCTGTTTTCTTTTTTCACAATAGTAAACAAAGAAATATTCCCACAGACCCCTACAGTGATCCTAACTGACATGTCAGTCAACACAGTGTTGCTCACCTGGCCGAGATGGTTCACTGGGTCGGGGTCTGTTGTTGGGTCTGGTAGGAGGAGCGGGGACAACTGACTGAGTATCATTAGCTTGCAAAACGCTGACCTGCACTCACTAAATGTAGGTTAGAAGGAGTGAAATGTGTCTTATTTCACTGTCGACATCGAGCATTAAAACTGAACAAACCTTCAGTGGAGAAAAGAAGAAGAAACACAGTCTTTTTTTTACATTAAACTAATATTTTGAATCATTTTATTTCTGTTCAATCAGTTCTCGCAGTTTGTCAAAAATCAGCACAGACCGAGTCAAAATAACATTTAAAATACAAATCAAATATTTGATGACGTCTGAAGTCAAAGTTTAGAAGTGAATCATCGCTTCATCCTTTAGTCTTTCATCAAGCCTGGCCCACACTTATTTTTTGTATTTCTAGATGTCACAGGCTTCAAGGTCGGGATGAGCTCAAGCACATCAAAAAAGGCAAGAAGAAATGGTTTGGTTCAACCCAGTGCAGACACTTTACCTGAACATGGGTCTCATCTGCAGCAAGGATAATTCCTTCATACAAACGTTTATCATATCTGATTATGCATCGCTGCCTGAGCACCTCTGGGTCTCCCTTCTGGACTTGTCTCCTTCTGTGGCACAGCATTTGGAAACTTTCTGTAAAAGCTGAAGTGCTGTGTGTTGATGCACTTGGAATAAATTTACATCTAACGTCCTGATAGACACTCTCTCTCCTGGATCAAGGGTTACCATCTGATGTAGCTTCATTGTTGATGGGATGGCTGGATTGTTTGATGGCATTCTTTCAGTTGTACGCTCCACTGCTTCTGCATCACCAAAAAACACATTTAATGTTGTGTTGGTCTCACCCAGGGCCTTGAAGAGTTCATGTGCATCTGAGATGTTTTGTTCTCTGCTTATGAGCATGTCTGCAGTCCTCTACAAGACTGCTCCAACACCATCGGATGCCCCCTCACCATGACTGGCCCCTTATTGTTTGTATTGAGTTCAATACTCTGTGTGTAGGTAGTGGAGGTAGTCCAGCACAGGGTTCAGGTGTTCCCTTATAGCTGCTGGACCTTTGTTCTTCGATGGGGATATCGTGCTGGAGGTCGGTTCTTGGTCCCTACCAACATACAGAACCACTTGAGGGTGTGTGGCCTGCTGGGGAGAAAATCCAAAGTCCACTGCCTGTCACTGTAACAGGGCTGAATACAAAATGGGAGGCTCAACTTGCACATGCATGTCTCTCAATCAGACATGGAGGGGTGCACAACCCAAAAGGGGCTCAAACGGAAAATGAAGAATATAACATCCTTTCAGTGTTTTCTGAAGACATTTTTTGTGGAGGTTTCTCGTCGTGTCCACATGGATGTTTCTCGTGATGGTTTGTTTTCTGTCTGTAGTTACTCTGCTGACATCCTCCCTTGTGAAGAAGGACTTGCTCTTGGTTGATGCATCTGTAATATTCTTCCTGTTAAAGTCGCTCACAAGGTTCCTGTGTTTTTTTTGAAAAGCCCAAAGCATTTTCTGACCATCTTTGCAACCTGTACTTTCTTTTTTCCACAGTGACTTTAAATATTGTTTAATTTCGTGCCTTCTTGTTTTTTGACTTTATATCAGCAATGAGTGCTTCATGGATCAGTAAGGTCTTTTTGATTCTGCTGCTCACATGGCAGTTCTTATCCAGCTCGCTGACTTTGGTTCTTTGGGATTCTTTTTGTACTTTTCTTTTAGTTTCCAGCTGTCAAATGAGGAAGATTGACACATTTGAAAAAGGGAAAGACTTGGACAGTCCGATTAAACAAGCACAGGACTTTAACTGAAGAGGCATCTGTTGAATGTCAAACCAGAAGGACACAATGCGTCTCTATTTGTATGTACTGACATGGTTAGTATCCTACTGTTGTCATAGAGTAGGTCACTTCAGAGGACAGCTTGCAGTTCATCGCCTACACGGTGACATTCCAACATGTGACCACTTGATGTCAGTGTTATCTAAGGAGTACAAAGAATTTATTCACTCAGTGAGTGTCTGCTGTTTACATTTTGTAGTTTTTAGTGAGAGACTAATTGGCTCTCCAGCCAGTCTCTGTAAACTGGATCCCAAATTAATTTTCAGACTGACTGAAGTATTTATTCTGTTCATACTGTGCCCACCCAAAGAGCAGCCTCCCAAAACAGACTTAATACAGATAACACTTAAATTGATTATCTGTCTGTCTTTTAAAGAGCTGAGGATTTCAATTTGAAAGGGCCACAACATATAAGAGAAACCTTTTATTTTCACCTTGTTATACAGAAGAACCCGAACCTGTTTAAAGCGGATGAAAGGTGTAAGAGCATGTCAGTGACATGATGGGGTATTTGCATACCGTGACATTTCAGAACCGGGTGAGTGTGTGTAGAGGCTGCAGCCTTCATGGCAACCTGTCAAGAACCTGAAGTCTGTGGGTCGACCCCCTACATGGAAAACTAAAGTCACCCCTTCACTGTGCCTTTGTCTCTGTTTCATTTTTCTCATTAAAGGCTGTTTCTTTCAGCAAATCTAGCACATTTACATTTTCATTCAGGGTCTGTCTTGTCGAAGGTTTGATGAGCTAAGTGGCTGAAGTTGTATTCATAGAACAAACTGCTGTTGAGGAGAGTTTTAGTGATTTCTTTTGTTGCTGCTGTCAGTTTTCACTGAAATCTTAACTATGACTGATGCAGTCAGTGTTTGGAATTAACACATACTAAAGGTTTAAAGAAACACTGACACAGGTTTGTACTGTAAGACGAATAGATCCTAAGTCATCAGGTTGTTTCAGACCTTGAAAATTTGGGACTGAAATCCCTCCACCGGTATTCAGTGCAATACTTGAGCAGTTTCCCAGAAGTGAGTATGATTTATTTGAAACAGGACAGAATGAGGATTTGTTCCATGACAGAGGTGATTCAACCTCTAACGTTTTCATCGTCTCCAATCTCCACATATTCCTCGTCTTTTCTTCGCTCACAATCCTTCACTCTCTTACTTTCTTTCTAACTTTTCCACCTCAATCCTCTACGCTTTCTTTTTTGACTTCATTGTTTTTATTCTCTGAATTTTCCTATCTCAACCTCTTCTCCTCCACCCCACACAATTTAAGATTCTGATTTTAATGAAACATATCAGATTGAGCCTGTCCTAGTCGAACAGAGTATATAGATTTAAATGTGTTGTTAGGCAGTGTACTCTAGTGGTTATACAGCTCCAAAGGAGAAAGTGAGGAGAAGTAGTGTAAAGACTGAAAAGTCTGTGTGGGCTGGAGGTCAGGGATGGTTGGTTGGGTTCAGCTGAGACTGCTGTTCATGTCCGGTGTGAAACCACAAGTCAACGGTGAATTCTTTAATTTACTAATGTAGTAATGTAATGTCGCATACATAACCTAACATGAGTTACTCAATAACATAGGTACATTTGAAACTGAAGTTAGTGTTTTAAATCTGAGAGACAATGTTTTCCTAAACCTACCCAAGAAGTGTTCTTCTCTAAGTCTAACCAAACAGTGAGCATACAATAGAGGTCCAGTACATCTGCCACTGGTCTGCTGCATTGATCAGGTTGTTTTGGGACACACTGACACAATACACAACTAATAAAGATGTGTTGATGAAACTTAATGGAGAAAATAACTGAGTGATTTAAGTTTCCTTATGGACAGGTAACTTTACTTTTTGCCAAAGTAAACTCTAATTGATGCTGAAATAGCTGCCGTAAGCTTTTTAGCTCGGTTAGGAGTACAACTGATGGAAAAACTGACAGAATGACACTTATGGCAACATTCATAAAGACTCCATCTTGTTTGTGACAGATGTCACTTCCTGGTTATGTTAGTGTCATGTCAGTCTTGTGAATGTCGCTTCCAATAAAGTGTTGTTTTGATTCGGTGTTAGCTACACTATTATAAAAGGTGAACCTATTGTCTGTTACTTTACCAAACCCAGACAGTGTAGCATTCAAGCCAACATTTGAACCATCCTAAGCTTATGACATCATTGAGGTTTGTTCCAGATGATTCTGCTGCAGGTTATTTCTGTGTGATAGGAAAGTGTCTCACAGTACAATCCTGATGTCAGTGATGAATGAGGGGGCAGTCTGTGAATGATACTGCTGCGTGGGAATGTGTCATTTTACCTGCAAGGTGAGGCCTGTCTATGATGACTATATTCTGGAAATAGTCTAACCTATAATAAGAGAGAAGTCCTGCAGAGAGGAATGACAGATTATCTGCTCTGCTATCCTCTGGGGGCTGGGAAGGACCACAGTCCCCGAGGAGGAGCAGAACTGCTGCAGACCGATCTACTGTTCCCCCTGGGAGGATGTGAGGCAGGAGAAGAGCCACATGGAGCACTGGTTTTATCACTGCTCAATAGTTTGTTAATTATATTATTATATATATTAACTAAATGCTTCTTCCACAAAACAAATAGCTATTAGACATCCCATTAAGTCTTGTGGTCAGTGGTTTATAGAAAGGTTTATAATTTTAAGTCTATAATTAGGGAGGGCTCCAGTAATATCATTTATGACCATCAAGGCAGCAGTTATAGACTGTGGTACATACAGTGTTGGTCTTATAGGTTTTTGGTCTCTGTTTCAAGAGGGAAATAACAAAGGCATTTGTCCAGTCTATGGGGAATTCATTTGTTGACAGGGTAAGATTAAAACTGTGACGCAGTGTTTCCACAATTCATTTTAATGCCAAGGCTCTAAATGATCTGGACCAAATTAATTGAAATTGAAATTAAAGATAAGGTGATATAATAAAAAAAAAACAATTACTGTAAAATTAATTCATATCACACTCCCTGATGTCCAACCAGTTTATGTCAATCAGGGTTGACAAAATATTTCACACCTTTCAGTAGAACTGGGTTCAACGGCACCACAAACGAAATTCTCCAATAGGCAGTTCAATCTCTCCACAACAGCTTCACCACATAACCTTTAGATATGTATAACCTCTATTTCATGTTTGCAAGCGACATCTATTGAATGTTTAGCCAACTGAACATAGTAAACTGAAAAATATGTATATGTTTCGTTCATTGAAAAGTTCCATGTGGTATGTTTTATGTAGAAAGATCGTAAGAGCAAAGATGAAAATCTGTTAATGACAGAAGTGAGAAGAAGACGTCTAATTGTTTGATGTTTGTTGTGCTTTTTATGTATGTTGCAATCAAAAGCTATACTTTGAATGAACTTAATTTATTCATAAACTAGATGAGAAATACCGATCATCCAAATGTTGGTTGATCCAGCTCCATTCACACATCATAGCATTTACTTATATTATAAACTAAATGACTGTATATGTAGGAGACGTGGTGAGCTGTGATGCGTTTCAGTTAAAAGTGATATGCAGTGTAGTGTCTTTTCTGCACAGACTGCTGGCTTTATAATCAGTTTTCTACAATAGTCATCATCACACATTAATAAGTGACTTGATGCATGAAAAACTGAAAAAACATTCATTTTCCCTGACTTTGGATTGGGGTGGTGAGAAAAGCAGGCAGGTGGTCAAACAGTTGGTGAAGCATTCAGTCTTCCTTAAGGATGTAATTTTCGATAACTGGTGAGATATGAGCAGAAAAGCGGAGGTGGGAGGGCAGGAATGAGTCTGCTGATAAGAAGGATACAAACTGAGAGACTCCAGAGATCGCAATTGCTTTAGAGGTCAAAAGCTGGTGCCTCGAGCGTCGAGGGAACAGGCCAGCGTACATCATCCCAATGATCTCTCTCATTACACACACTGTCTCGCTCGCCTGCTCGCTGTGGGAATAAATATGACAATATGCCTGCTGTGCTGTGGACGCCACAATCTCGGCTGCTGAAAGTGAGCAGGGCAGAAAGAAATAATAAAAATGTTTCAGGATTGCATGTCTCAACAGCCAGCTGAGATGAGAGATGAAAATGAGGCTTTGACAGTGGTCTGATTGTACATATACAGCTGGATGATGAACAGTCTTGATGAAACTGCATGAAATTCCCTCTGTGGGATGGGAAAGAGAGATGATGCAGAGAGGAAGCGCAGCGGGACTGTCTGAATTTACATTACAATCTGTTTTGTGGTATATGATTCAAGCTGTTTTTCAGTGAGCAGAGATTAAAGTCTTTAGAACTGTCAATTATTTAAATTCTGCACAGGCTACACTGGAACTCAAATTCACATGTACTGCTGGTAAATGTTGACTCTCAGTCGCAGGTGCTCTTAACCAGCAGCCACACATTATCCACCTAAGGGCCGTATTCATAAAGCTTCCTAGTACTTAAGGTTGATCCTAGTGTCTGAACTCCTAGAACATTTCAGAATTATGGCTTTCAAAAAGAAATGTTGGATGAAGAAGAGGAGAAATATTAGTAATTACAATACTCCCAAGGCTGAAAGATGTTGAGTTAGTGGAAAGCTATGGTTAAGATCGTGCAGAGATCGCCTCTGTGGTCGATCTCATCACTGATTGGATATTTGGCAACAGGGAAATTGCGCCAGCGCAGCAGCGATGATTTGTGTATGTCACAACCTTCAATCAAGTCAATTTCTAGTCAAGTCCTTTTATTTTCTGTAGTGGGCTTTACAATCTGTTCAGTGAAAGAAACCCTCCTTCCTCTGAGCAATCAGCAAAGTAATCACACAAACAATAAGAGCACTTTGGCATTGCGTTCGTGTTGCCGCTCACCAGTTCATTTCATTTCCACTGGATACCCACACTGCTATACGCCGCTCACAAAAGGGCTTTCATAGCCTGCTTCTCCAGCCTCGCTGGTGTAGTAGACGGACCGACACATGATGGCATGATTCTAGTGGTCATGTGGCTTCAGGAAGTGTCCAGTACAATGATACCAGCGCCCCAACCAAAGCTGAGTGAACTATCTTCAGCCTACTGTACCGCCAGAGCACGAGTACACACAGTGCACTCGAGGGTTTGGAGATGAAACTCTCGGCCCACAGTTGGTGCGGTACCACTCGCAGACGGTGCGGTACTGCCCACAGTCCTCCAACTTTCAAGTACACTGCTCTTTGATTCATCGCTGCACAGCCCCACCGCTTCCTGTTTTACCACCAAACATGAGGGGATTCTTTGCATCTTTGCTTGCTGTCGGACGGCAGAATGGAGGAAGCTGGAGAAAGCAACAGATTATCAACAGATTTGATCCTTTTTGAGCCGAACTGGCATTAGTGTTGTGTTATTGATCACGCAGAGCTGATAGTGTGCTCAGCAGCTAAAAAGCCTCACAGACAGCGACAAAGAAGAAGCCTTAATTTGTCCTGTCAAACAAACAATAACTAAAAGTGATGCTTAACAGCTTTTCTGCCATGAACGGGTCTGTGTATTGATCGGTGCTCAGAGCAGCCTCATTGATCGCTCACAGGAAACGCCTCAAAGTTTTCTTTATGTCACTGTTAAATGAAGGGAATATGCTCAGACAGACATTCTGGATCCTATTAGCCATTTCTCACTGGTGTTGTCTCAGGGGGTTAGAGCAGGGTTCTGCTTGTTACGGGCTGTGGCGGTACTGTGTGAGATTGTATGGCCACAGGGATACAGCTGAACAACCAGCCGGGTCACCTAAGGATCCTTTGTCTGTGTACCTGTGTGCCACATAGGGCCAGGAATAGATTAGAGGCAGCTGTGTGTGCTCCAAACTCTGTGAGGAATTGCACTTCCATTGAACAAACAAAAGTGTGGACCAGCGCACATATTCTGCTGTGTTCTTCATGGGATCTGAACTGGTGCCAACGATAAAAGGGAGAGGTTCAATTCAATCAACCCTAACCCAGTATCAAACTTCATAGCCCTGTATCACCAGCTTGTCTGTGTTTTATGATAAAAGGCAAGAACCCCAAATAGTTTTGTGTTATTAAAAGTTCTCTGATCTTATCTTGATGATAACTAGTGGGCACTTCCAGAGATGGTGCTGGAGGGGTAAATACAGCATCAAAGTTAAAGTGCAGAGCCACTGATCAGACTGCTGCATTTGAGCTGTTGCCGTTGTCTCCATACAGTCAACGTGATGTCACGTGATGCTCAACCGGCAGATAACTGCAGCAGAAGCTGTCTTTAATGTTTGTTGATGTCACGTATGCACATTTTCCTTTCATGCCCTTCTATTGGCCTGAGGGCACGTTCTGCTGTGAAGTTCTTATTATTCTCATCATTGGTCCCACGGAAACACAACGCAAAGTCTTAGAAGGCAATGTCATTAAAGTGACATTGATTTTTGGGGCCTCCAGACAATCTTTCAGCAGCCATAGTGGAACAAATCAGGACCATTGCATTATGAATGGAAATAGCTTTACCAATCAGGCATTTTCCTCAAATGGAGGCCTCAGATTGCTTCATTATCTCGTCTTGTCTGCCATTTCCCGACGAGCAAACACCAACCAGATTACTCTCTTTCACTGGGTGTTTCTCTGGCAAAGCATGAATGAACTTCACTGCACAGTAACAGTACATCTCACACAACACAGACCTCAGCTTCCAGTCTGAATTTAGTGCATTTAGACTGAGCTTCATTAACTGCAGTCTTTCATGTAATTCTCTGCCTAATTACGCCAGAAATGCATTTGATGGCTCATATTAAAGAGCCATGTCAAAATAATCTATTTAATTTAAATTGTGACAATAATGAATCTCTAACACAGAGCAGGGTCAGAGAGAAGAATCACTGGTGGAGAGTGTCTAACACACTCTGACAATTGTCTCCATCAGTCAGGTCATTCACTCGTTCAGACGATCTACGAACAAAGAATTTAGAATGCATATAAAACAATAATAAAAAGATTGATGGTGTCAGGAGTGAGGGATATAATTCAATTTAATCACAAATAAAAATTCAGGTTAGTTTTACTCCACCTTGGCTGGAACTGACTTTAACACATTATTGGTGACTAAGGTAATTATTGGAGAAGTAATATCCTGATATAATGATATTGTCAGGATATTCCAGGAATTCCAGGACAGAAAGACACTGGTAGGACAGATTTGGTCATGAGCAATCAATAATTACTATTGGTAATTATTAAATTATAACATTTAATATAAAAAAAAAATAAACAATTAATTAATATAAATGAATTAGTGCGAGTTGATAACCAAATGGGAATCTGTCTCCAAGGAAGGATGTTCACTCACAGATGTTAATATTTATGGAATATATAAGGAGCACTGACTGTCACTACAGCACTTATGAATGAATGATGACAGGCAGCTGCTCTGTATAGTATAGGTCTGTGTATTTACAATTAGAAATATTGATCAATAATCAATATTCTTTAGCCAATAAAAATCTATCAACAGTACACTACAGTAACTATGAAGCTGTACTTTACAGTTACACTCAGCATTAAACATCAACAAGCCTGTGGTGTCTGTGTGTGTGAGTGTGTATGTGTGCGTGCATGTGTGTGTGTGTGTGTGTGTGTGTGTGCGTGCGTGTGTGTGTGTGTGTGTGTGCGTGTGGGAGAGGGAGGAAGGGGCAAGATGGCGGAGATCACATAATGCAGCAGTTCTGGACGGTGCACCACGCCAGGGGCTGGTCAGCGAAGTGCACGTGGGACTTGAACGAGGCGATAGTTGAATAGTGCCGACCGTGACAGGGAGTTATGTGTGTGTGCTAACACAAAGTAAGCTCCAATCGATCTGATCACCAGAGGATGAGTGTGGCTGTGTGGGTTGGTAGAGAGGAGAGACGGATGCAGAGAAGGAAAAATAGCTCACACTATGAGTGCAGCAAAGAAGGAAACGACCAGAGAGACATAATCGTCACTTTTCTGTCGCCGGTGAAAAAAACCTTGGGCTCGATCACCTTCCTCTGGTGCTTGTTCCAGGTAGATATACAGCTTGTTGTGCGCTCACACGGCAGTACAGCTAACATGGTTGATGGCTTCCTCCACTGTTGTCTGTCTTCCTACAAAGTCTGTTGACTGAAAGACAAGTTTCTAGCTTTCGTTTTTTAATTTTCTCATTTCTGTTGAATTTTCAGCAAACATTTACCCTCAAAAACAAAAGGCAGACTGGAACGGACTGAGAAAGGCCAAAACTGCAGTGACACATTTACCGGGGCTGTTCTGTTTGCCTCTGGGGGCCCACATTAGGCTCTCAGCTATAGACGGTCAATATCTCTTCCTTATTCTCTTCCTGTTTTTTGGCAGGGCCAGGACTGCTGAGCTATGGCCACTGTGTCCACAGGGGCCAACAGACCAGGCAGCAGTAATGAGCAGCACAGCCTCACTGCTCTCCGCTCCAAATTACCCCACTGAGGCTGGAAAAGGGGATGGGCGGGAGGAGGAAGACCCAGAGGCAGCGTTATGCTTGTTGAACCCCTCAATCACCTCACATTAACATCTTAAAACTCGGTGTTAGCCTCTGGCGATCTCGGTGCAAATGCTGCTACTCAGCAATCAAAGCCACGCTTGTGGAGAGCTGACAAACTGCTACCTCTTCACTGATTTACTTGCTGTCCTACTTGCTGTTTGTTCCCTGATCCCCGGCCAGTCACTGCTGCTCACTCAACTCAAAAATCACCACATGACTATATGGGCTTTCTGTTGGGTCGTATTGTCTTTCAGCAGTATCTTATCTACATAAAAATGATTAAACCATTATGTGACGAGGAGTCAAGTTTCATTAAGATCTATTTTCAGGAGAGTCCTGGTCCTGACAGGCAG
Source organism: Sparus aurata (assembly GCF_900880675.1). Taxonomy (NCBI): domain Eukaryota; kingdom Metazoa; phylum Chordata; class Actinopteri; order Spariformes; family Sparidae; genus Sparus; species Sparus aurata. The sequence goes on along the minus strand of NC_044202.1, from coordinate 21,556,753 downwards.
CAGCACAGTTACATAGCTGCATATAAACAAACATATAACAATTACCGCAAAGAGGACAAAAATACAAATGAGCTATCCAACTCGTTCCTCTGGTCAAACCAAAGAGGTGGAATGATCAACAGGCGTCTATATACGCTACCTTCCATGGAGTATTGGTGCCACCATAGGACATCAGACAACCTACCTACTATACACAACACTAACTGAAATATACCTTAAATGAGCACAAGGACCAGTGCGTAGGCTTTAGTGGCGCCTCGTGGTGAGCTAGCATGTTGTAAGCATGTGAGAGTGAGAGAAAGATGCTTAAAAAACAAAACTCCAGATCAGAGTCAGAATTTTTCCTCAGCCTCGTGAGATCAGCCTGTACAGGACTACAAGAAATGGTTACCTCAATGTTGAAAAATGTTCCTGGAGGGTTCTCATACATCTCTCTCATCGCGTCTCTCTTTACAAGATATTGTAAATGCATTTTAATGGTCTTATCCTACGTTGTGGCAGGGAAAGGTCAGGAGTAAAATTCTGCCTGACACCGAAGGTTTTTCTGGGATAATTTAAAGACATGCCGAGAGAGACCTTTTGCCTGGTGAGCGGAGAAACGTTCCATATTTATGACACTTCTGTTTGAAGGGTATTAGAGGAATAGGTATGAGGGTGCTCACTGAGTTGCGAAAGAAACAAGATGTGCTTATACCTCAGAGGCTCAGGAGGAGCTCAGGATCATGAAACTAGAGAGGATCCTGGATCACAGACTGAAGGGAGCTCAGCATAGAGACAAGTTGAAAATGTGTATGAACAAGACAGATCTCAATCATGACCCCTCCGCTGTCAACACGACACAGAGACACAAGCTCCTCTGCTGTAACTGAATTCTGACTCTGCTTTGACATGTTGCTGAGCTCTGTTGTCTGAAAGGAAGTATCTTCTGTGGCTGTCTGTGTCAGCCGCAGCATATCCACACTCTGCTATCTGAAGAAACCACACATTTACTAAAGGTTGAGCTCCTCATGCCCTGAAATACACATAGGCCAAAAGTAAAATAATAAGAACATGATGTATGTTTAGGGACTTAATGTTGTCATATGGTGCGATAAATAATAACAATCATGACTGTAAGTGAAAGACTGTCAAGACTGACTTCTCACTTTGGAAAACCGTGGAAACAACTTTCAAACTGTCTGTCTATCGAGCTCATGTTCAGGTTCATGCTTTCATTTCTTGTCATTTCTAAAAAGTTTACATGATTTAATCTGAACGCTGTGTTTTACTGCCTGTTTTATTAATTCATTATTAATCTTCTGAAATCTCAGTCTGCTCTCATTGGTCGGCTCCGACAGGTCTGTGCCGCTGTTTTTGCACCTATGGTCTTGCTGGGTATGGCTGAGGGTGGTGACTGTATAGTTGTGACATCATAACCTGACAGAGGTCTTGATGGCTCTTTGAAGGTTTCTGAATATGGACTCTGTGGATTAATCTGTGAACTGAGTGTTTTGATATTTTAGTATTTATCCAGCACATAGACCTGATCACTGCCATTAGCTAGTTAGCTCAGTTAGCCATGCAGCTTGCAGTCCAGACGGAGAGTTCGGTGCATTAGGGGAGTGTTTGAGTTCACACCACTAGCACTGGACGCACTCAACTGGTATGGGCCAAGGCTAGCTGGTTAGCATGCTAGCTTGACCTGACGTGACTACAACAGCTGTGGTCCCTTGCTTCGTTACGCTGATAATTATAGTTACTTTTGAATGTTTTGACCTAAAGATTCTTACCTGGTTCAGTTGCGCTTGAGCTTGTTTGACACAGCAATCAGATCCATCTCAGCACACAGCTGCTTTTGTTCAGCTAAGCCAGTCAGGTGCTTAGGTGACTCTGCCACAGCCCTGAAGCTCTTCTGATGTTTGAACTAGACCTCAGCACAATCAAACTATTGTCTTCCTTTTTTCTTCCTGATTTTATCTACAAAGATACACTTATCCTCAGTGCTGCAGAAGAGCAAAACAGCCCGCAGCAGCTGAAAAAATAAAACACAGCTTAAAGAGCTAGATTGAGGTGTGAGCCAGTGTGAGCACATAGTAACTGAGGCTGTAATCAGACTACCAGATCCCACAATGACAGATTTGGACAATCTAAAAGTAAATATTTTAGGGGAAAGTGGGCACAATATTAGGTAAAATCTGGCATTAGAAAGAATTACTACACCAACAGTTACTATCCCACCTAAATAACTGCCTGGTCTGCCCAATAATATCAACTGTTCCTGAAGAACAGGCCTGGTGACACACAGATTTACTTTGGAATTTAAAATGAATTTTAATTCAGAACATGGAAAACAGAAAGGTTGCAGTGGGAGAAACATGGTGGACTCTGTAGATATAATAGGCTGGTTCTGAGGTAACAACTTTAAACATGATTATTAGTTTTATGTGACTGTACAATAATGAAAACATCATTATGAATGTTATATTCCATCTGGGATCCATAGTCCTCCACACTGCACCTTAGAAATGTAAAAAATGGGCTTCAAATCCCAACCTGTCGTTTCCTGGATAGCTCTGTAACAGTTGCCAGCTGATGGCAAGCAGGGCTAATGTTAGCTTTAAATGTGCTGTTGATGAGGCAGCCTGGAGTTTTTGCAGTGCTCGCCTCTGCCTCCCCCTTCCCTCCCTGCCTGCCTCCCCTGTGATGGAAGCATCCTGACAGGCCTCGGGGCTCTGCCGCAGCTCTGCTGACCCCTCTGCAAATGCTGCTCCTTTTTTTGCGAGGATGTTCTGTCCTCGGTCTGACAATAACACATCCGTTCCCTTAGCCTCATCTTCACACATCTGAAGGAAGAAGCCATTTGATTTATGCTCGGCTCCCTGCGCTGCTCTTCCAGCTATTATTTTTAGATGTAATTTTTCTATAGTCCAACTCCTGAGTGCTGCTGCCCACATATTGATTGACTGTTCAGCTTACCACGGGGGAGTTGCATGAAGTAGATGAGTTGAGTTATGAAAATATGCTGTATGTGGACTTTGGATGGAGTTTAGTCATAGACAGCAGTCACTCTCTGTCCGGAGCTGGGTAAGATATTGTCTCAATGCTACAGGTCTTTCAGGACAACTGCTTTTAAAAGTTGTGATTCATTAAAGTTGAAGCAGACATTGTCCTGTCAAGTATTAAAAAATCATGATATATGATAAAATACATTTCAAATTGATATTTAAAACTGCATATACCATTCACAACTTTTTATTCAACTCATTGTCTTAAAAAAAGATTAGCTGGATGCAGCTGAATGAACAAATGAGTGTTTTCATCAGTCATAGACAGCAGAATCTCCTCTTAGAGCACTGAATTTGAAATTTTATTAAAATTAGAATATCTCAGTCTTATTCTGACAGCCTTGTGCAGAAATTCAAAATATGCTGTATACTCATTCTTTGATTAAATTTCCATTTCTGAAATGTTAATTTGGATTAACCGAACATTGTTTGAATATAACCCTGTATTCTAGAAATGACATTAAATAACAGGTTGCAACAGCACATGTTTTCATGATGACATTTCTAACTAACATTATGACAAATGGAGTTAATTTACAGACATGTCGGAAACATGTTTATACTGTTGTAAATCATATAAAAGCAGGTACATTTCAACCATTTATCATTCACTTTAACTATTTATTTCACATTTTAACCATTACTTTTAGCCATTTATTTCAATAATGTATCCAATTAGTACCATCGGGGTATTTGGGTAAGTTTAATAGCTGCTCCCTAGACTGCTTCTTTTAACCCTCTCTGGGACAGTTTTGATTTCAATGATAACATTTATTCCTGCTGTGACACAGAGCCTGAGGTCATGGTGAAGGAACAGGTCAGATAGACGTCTTGCTCAGTCGCCACTCCATCCTCTTTATTCTCATTCACCAGGAGACAAACAACAGCATCACACCAGAGGAGGCAGCCTAAAGGACGGTGGGAGATGTTAGCCACTCAGCATGCACACATCTGATTTATAGCGTGGTGTGTCTGCACTGCACCTTGATCAAGTGCTATTGACTGGGTCATGAATGAGGCTGGATCAATGACCAGAGACCCTCAGCAGGACCTGATGTTAATAAATGTGTTGGAGCAGTGGGCGGCCAAGGTTCAGCTTTCTGCAGGTCATGTCCCCTCTCTCACTACTCTTTCTTCTCTTGCTTTTAATTCTACTTAACCTTCTCCCACCCTTGCTCCATGTATGTGAGAGTGCGTAGGCGGCGGGAAAAAAGAAATGCAGTGGGTGTTCACAATGGTAAGGTGTAGGCGTTTCTCTTCTAGGGTGAAGTAAATAAAGGAAGAAATAAATTGTTACCCTGCAGAACAGTCAGAATGCATTTTTACAGCTTTGGTTTTTCTTTATAGAAAGTTACAACATTTTGATGAGTTACCATCTAATGACTCCAGCTGACTGCACCTCACACACCGACATGGACAGTGGAAATACATGTTATAGCTTACTCACAGAGGAAAAAACGTTTCTGCACCGTACTGGGTACAGCGTGGTGCTGTAGGCCAGAGGACCAGAGGACCAGCACTGAGCATTGCAGCTAGTGGCCACAGATGACATATCTGACTGACTGTTCTTTTACTCTTTTACTCTAGTACAAAAAATACTATGATATATATATATATATATATATATATATATATATATATATATATATATATAGTATTTATTTTTTAGTACAAAAAATACTATGAGATATATATATATAATATAGTATTTTTTGTACTAGAGTAAAAGAACAGTCAGTTCATGTCATCTGTGGCCACTAGCTGCAGTGCTCAGTGCTGGTCCTCTGGCCTACAGCACCACGCTGTACCCAGTACGGTGCAGAAACGTTTTTTCCTCTGTGAGTATTTTGTGTATTTCACACAAAAAGACAGATACAGAAAATCGGAACATTAAAAACACAGTAATAAAGAAGCTGTATGTGAGGTATTAATAATGCAAAATCCGTGTCCTTGTGATCTACCAGTATCTTTTGGGAACATAACCTGTGAGGAGCTCTCTGGTCTGGTCTGGACGAGGCTGTGAGGTGTTTTGACAATGATAAGATGCACATCGTCATCAATTCAATAGCATAACTGGAGCCAGTGGAGGGATTTTAGAATGGGGTGACATGTTGTTGTGAAGTCCTGGTTGCTGGATTTTGAACCAATTGCAAATCTTTGAACAAATTCTCATAGAGAATTTGGCGCGCAGGTGGTCGAGTGGTAGATCGCATGCCATAAACGCAGCCGAACCCGGTTCGATTCCGGCTAGAGGTCCTTTGCTGCATGTCACTTCCCCCTCTCCCTCCTGTGTTGCCTCTCTGTCTACTGCTAATAAAGGTGTCTATGGCAGAAAAAAATCTTAAAAAAAAAAAAAAATTCTCATAGAGAATTTAATTAATTGCCGTGAATGAGTTATTCAAAGCTGTGAACTTAGCAGTGTTCTTTAATTGGTAAAAGGTAAGTTCGGTGAAGTTCTGAATGTGTGTGAAGACTTTCAGTAAAGATTTAAGACGTTTTTATGCACACAAAATAATTATTCCTCTCAGATTGTGAGCACACATTTGTTACAATAGTATGTTGGTGTCCAATTCTTTCCATCTGACAGGTGGAACATATCGACATGGAGATTAAACAGCAGGATCAGTGCACAGGTGTGTTTGGACTGTCACAATAAATGGCTAATGTGCAGCTTTACCATAAAAAAGGCACTGAATTATGGAATTCACAGGTCTAATGTTACAGATATGCTATCAGTATCTGTCTCATGCAGTGCGACACGTCTCCTTTACACACCTGTCAGGTGTCACCAACACCTTTTGTGCTTAAAACTGAAGATCTTGGTCCAGTTCTGATTCCTGTTCTGATACACAATCGAATCTGTCTGAACAATGAAGAACATTTCATGAGCATCACAGACACTATTCTTTGTACAATCACAATGTTAGTCATTGGTTCTGATAGAAATGTAAAAAATCATGAAGACCTGTAAGTGAATATTGTGTTTGTAAAATCTGTGCAGAGGCTCAGCCAGAGGGGAACACTAATGCCTATAATTGTCCCTATAATGCCAATAGTTCTTAATAACAATACAATAAAATATCATAGTTGTCACTCCGAAACAGCTGATATGAGTGCTTTCCAGCACTGTTGGCAGGCGGACGACCTCTCTATGCCTTTCATGAGTGAACCAGATGACTGTGACAAAAATGGTTCAAATGAACATTTTTTGATCTGCCACTTCAACTTAAGTTTATTTATAGTGCACAACACCAAAAAAATCTCTGGGACCTTTACAGATTCAAGGTCAATATAAGACACGACTGCTAGAAGTAACATTTACACATACATAAAGATGGTGGTCATGGTTTAAATGCAACAGTGTCAACACATTCACATCCAGAGTCCAGATGTCACAAGTCCAAATAAACATCAGTGTAATTTTTATCTTAAAAAGGACCAGCAACACTCTTATTTACTCCCTGTTCAACATTTTGTGCAGTAGCGCTCGCTTTCCTATGGAAAGTCACACGAGAAGATGTCTGTGTGTCCATGTAACTAAGTACCTTAATCCTGGAGTTGATCTCTGGCTCAGTCCCTCTTACTTAACACATTTGGTGATAGCATTTTTCTTATTTCACTCATAGCAGGAACATGAATAAAATGTAAAGTTATTCTTTTCAATTATTTAAGAATCAAAGTGTCTTTTTGACATTGTTGAAAACATTTTAATTAAATGTCATAACAAACAAGATGCAGGAACAGTGTTGTCAGGCCGTTGAAACAGTTAGATCTGCTGAATGTTAACTGGTAGGAGACAGGATGTGACAAGTGAACTCAAACGTAGACATTTTGTTCGTCCAACCCCCTAGAGGCTCTGTAATGTTGTGACATGCTACTTCTGTGTCCCCTTGGGAGAGAGGACATCACTTGTTGGTAAATGTAGACAAAAGACGCTTTCAGAATTTGAACAAATAACTAATTCTGTCGTGCTTCTGTTGAGCACAGCCTGAGGAACTTATTCAGGACCAACTGTCTCACTCGCAGCTGTGAGCAAATCTTTACATGACTGCAAAGCTCAAGTCTTTGAAGCATGAAATTGTACTTGTGAGTGTATATAACTGCCTATATAATGAACACTGACACTTAATATTTAAGTATGCATTTTATTTATTATTGACTGTGTCTTTATTGCGTATAGCAAAATTTGTTTTATGTCATTGGGACATCAATTGTAAATGGGCTTGAACAAGTTCAATATTCTGTTTAATAACTGTTACAATGATTTACAGCACATGGTGCAACATATACTCAATTATTTTTGGGATTCTCTTTTTTAAATATAAAGTTTCAGCTGTTCGGCTGATAGCAGAAGTTGCTAAATTCTCTAAAAGGCCTTCTGTCTTGTCAGTGGAGACTCTACTTGGACGACTATTACCTGCAAGGTGAGGGGCATGTGACCGAAGTCAATAGACTACTTTTTTTAGTAGCCTTGCTAGCGTGGGGAAACAATGAGATACATGCATTATGACATTAATAATACTCGTTCAGCCATAGAGAAAACCACAGGAAAGCATTACTCACCTCTACTTAGTTTTGTCAAATGGTGTTGAAAACAATGCAAATGTCACGGTTTGGGGTTATTTGGTGGTTATTTCCTGTTTTATTGTGTAATTGTTATCCTCATGTGCCATGTTTCACTCTCTGTTTCCTCCCGTAGTCCGTTGGCCCGCCCTTTTTCTGTGTTCACCTGTGTCTCATTACTTCATCAGCCCCTGTGTCAGTGTTGGCCCTTACTATTCATTGTTTCATCTGTCTTACCCTTTTGTTTCCTGTGTTGCCTGGTCCTGTCTTTTTATTCATGTTTTCATGCATTCTCTTCCAGATTCCTAGTGTTATTTCTGTTTGTACTTTGTTTTGCTCTTAGATTAGTCCTGTCTTGTTGTCTGCCTTTTATTGCTTCTATTTTGGATTTGGCATTTTGGATGCTCAGCTTTTATTAAAGCTTGCTTATTGTTGTAAATCTACCTGCCTCCATGTCTGCATTTGGGCCCAGTTTTTGTTTTTAACGCGACAGCAAAAACTCCATTAACTTTATTTTTCATTTGAATCCTCTCTGTACATCAGTCTCTTTGTTGTAGGTTTTTACAATTATGTTGTATTTATGTTCGCTATGTTTCTTGTTCCTCATATTTGTCTTACCCTGTCTTTTACATAATGACATGAAAGTTAGTAAACTGAACATACATATACGCTAAACACCCAGGAGGTAATTATGTTAATGATTTTAACATTTGAGTCGGAATGAATGTAAACAGCTGCAACAAAATGATAATATGATCAGCAGCTTCACATTAACATTTGACATCTGGCAATCACTATCCTTCAACTTGGACTGCATGTGAGCAACAAGCATCAATAAAGTAAACACACATTCCACAACTCTTCGTCCTGCTGCAGTCCTGCACTCTGTCAGCTCAGAACGAAGAGTCTCCCATCTTTTCAACACACATTGCCAGGGGCATAGGAAAAACAACATATCTACATAGAATACTGCATTTGGTAAGTTTTTAAATGTTAAGATTCAGTGCTGTTGCAGATGCAGATGGATAGCATTCTGTTTACACAATTGTCTCCTTCTCAGCTAATTATATCTTTCCAGTCACAAATGAAAACCACTCACCAAATAGAAAATGAGTAAAACAAAGCTGAAGCTGTTCCAGGCAACAAAGAACTCACTGCTGTGATCAGTCCAACAGTCCTTACAGCTGCCTCTCCAGAACTTTCTGACAGCACTCCATTGTGTTTTTGTTCCGTTTTTATTTGCCAGCCTTCTTACTTGTCAAGCCAACATTTGCGTTGAAAGAGCTTGAAGGGAAATCAAAGCCTCAACTCAAATCTCATTCACCTTTGTTCAAGAACATCTGTTATAACTATTTTCAGCGGAGCCTATTATCGACTCAAGTGACTGAGATATCGTTGAAAAGTGAAGGTCAAAGAAAACTCTTTTTTTCAAAGCTATACATGTTTTGTAGCAAACATGGATGCCACTTGTCCAAATCTCCCACAAGCCTAACTTTGATTTAGTGAAAGAGAACATGTTTCTTTGTTCGAGCACAGTTACAGAACAGCAGTCTCACTTACCAAACACATTTTAGAAGACAGGAATCTTGAAACACACTGCTGCTGGGGCATTATCCCAAAGAGCTGAAGCGACAGTGTTGTTCCTCAACTATGTCTCAAGGCAGAATTTTTGCATGTTTTACAGTAATGAGATCTATTGAAGGATAGAGACGAGAGGAACTTTAGGCCAAAAAGTTGACTTCCTTCCTGTAATGTCTTTCTTAAGCAAGACTCAAAACTGATATGCTGCGGCAGCACATTTGACTATGAAGAAAGGATGGCATCGAAAGTACAGTATTAAGTAGCAGACAAAAGAGGGTGATTAAAGGACCCCCATTGCTGTGAAATTCAGAACATGGGATTTTGTTGTTCATCAATGTCGTTTACACCGGGGATGCTGAAGATATGTTCCCACCACTTTTGAAAAGAGTCTTTTGTTAAAAAAAAGGTTCTGAAAACTAAGGCTAAGCAACATCCTACAACATATGCAGTCTGAACTAGCCAGAATAGCCTTTATACTTACATTTTAACAGGGGAAGTCCAAAATAAATGTGTAATTCAGTCAGGTAGATGTGAAAATATCTGGAAAAGAGCAAGAGTCAGACATCAGAGGAGCTGCATGTAGAAAACTGAGTGTAGAGGCAGAATATGTTCAGGTCTTGTTGTTGGAACAGTAGAACGTGAGCTAGGGGTGCTGAAGAGAACCCACCAAGGTGGTTCCACTGAGAACCATTTTACATTCCAAGGGTTTCATCTGGAAACAACCAAGGGATTCTACCTTGAACAACTTTATATTATAATGTTTAAATTGATAAAACATCACACACTTTTTCATCTCAACATTTATTTAAAAGTCTTGGAACAATGAAAATTCGAAGGGGAGATTCCGAGGACAACAGAACAGAACAGAACAGAAGAGGTTGAGTAGGACGCACAGTCTTCAGCAGCTGAACTCATCTGTTCAATATCATATTGAGATGATCTTTCTACCCACCTACATATTTCGCATGTATGGGGAATGCCCCCACCTCAAAGACGACGTGAATATTTATTGAGGACACACCAGGTGGATTGGCATGCACAGGTATGTAAGGCACAGGTTTGTGGATCACTCAAGATCTCCACTAAGCAGTTCAGATGTACATTTTAGCAGAAGAAAGAGAAAGAAAAAACAATCTACTTACAGTTTAGACAGACATTTAAATCCACTGCCCAGGGCAGATTAGAGCTGGGGTGATGCTTGTTTTTTTTTTTAGGTTTTCTGGTTTTTTTCTGGTAATCCAGACACAATGGTGGCATATTGTGTGGTAGGCTTGCTGATGCACCCATGTGAATCCAGCGTGAAGCAGCAGAGCATGCCGAGTCTGCCAGGGTTGATAGAAGTGCACCATATGGACGTATGGCATGAACGTACCCGCTTCTGCATCCTGTAATCCTGGGGCAGAAACCGGCATTGTTCAGTGGAAGCCATGATCAATATGACTTCAATGTGGCACACATCTTTTCATTTCACTATTTCTTCCTCCTTAGAAATGCAAATGTAACCAGTAACTCATTATCATTGTAATACACGATATTTACATACAAGTTATATTCAGCAATAAAGGCAGCAGGACAGAAGTAGAGAAAGTGGGTGTAGAAATTTGTATACTAAAAATTGGTAAGCATTCATACGCAGCCATTTCCTCAGATTAATATAAAACACCACATGCCTGTTCCCATGCATCTTTTCCTCATACATGTCAATCACCATGAAATTTTATGCACAAGCACAAGCCAGTCTGACCAGCCCCACAATTTACCATAAATGGCTCTAAACACGCCCCCAATTAACTTTAATAAAAGAGTATTATTTGTAGGCTTCAGTTCTGGTTTTAACAATAAAGTGAAGCAAGTGAAATGGCAGAAAATGAGACTCATCTCTGCTCACAGTGAAAGTGTGCAAGCTATTGTAGGAGGAGAGGGGATCCCTGCACTCTCCCTGCTTGATGAATGGTTATCATCATGGGCCAGATCATCAGTACAGTCCCTGAGAACAAGCTCTAGCCTAAAATGCACATTGGCAATGTCCTCCTACAACACCAAAGCAGCTACTGCATCATGTCTCACGATCATTACACACGGCTACAGCCCATATATAGTTATACCTGAAGGTTACACAAGGTTATTCTTAGTCCCCAACTATACAGGAAAATAATCCTTATTTATATATATAAAGATCATGTATTTATGTGTTTATTTACATAAGGATCATTATCATTGATTGAAAAATGCCTGTCAATGAGCATCATGATAGTTATCATAATGCTCACTGGCAAACAGAAGACAAGGTTAACACCTGTCACATCACTGTGTGATCATAGTGAAGGTTTTTTTTCAACTATAGATGGATAAATTCACCCTAATTCAAATGTTTCATATCATTTTTGCCAACTTGCAATATCTCAATGATCAGACTGAAAAGACTGGATGCATGGTACGCATGGGTTTAAATATTTGTACCATTGCGCACATTCTCATACTCTGTGGATTTTTATACATAGGAGCAATACAAAGCATCCTGACTGGAAACATCACAAACTGTCTGGTTCATCACGGCCCAGGACATGAAGGCTCCACAGCTGGGGATTAAAACCACCAGAACATAACATCTACATAGCACCAGTGACATCAGTGAAGTATCTGTTGCTGTACCACCAGACTACAGAGACTCCCGAACCTATCCTCAACACTTTACCATATTTTGTATATGGTAAATAATCCAAAATCATTTACCATAATGACCTTGTGGATGAGTGGGACTCCTACAGACTGATTGTACAACGTCCTGACCTAAAAGTACTATACACCGATCAAGGCATGGACTCCACTAGACCCGTGAAGGTGTGCTGTGGTATCTAGCACCAAGATGTTAGTCCTGTGAGTTGTGAGGTGGGGGCCTCCATGGATCAGACTTGTTTGTCCAGCACATCCCACAAATGCTCGATTGGATTGAGATCTGGGGAAATTGGAGGCCAAGGCAACACCTCAAACTTGTTGTTGTGCTCCTCAAAGCCTTCCTGTGCCATTTTTGCTTTGTGGCACAACACATTATCCTGCTGCAAGAGGCTACAGCCATCAGGTAATACTGTTTCCATGAAAGGGTGTACATGGTCTGCAACAATGCTGAAGTAGGTGGTACGTATCAAAGTATCATCCACATGGATGGCAGGACCCAATGTTTCCCAGCAGAACATTGCCCAAAGCATCACACGGCTTGCCTTCTTCCCATAGTGAATCTTGGTGTCATGTGTTCCCCAGGTATGATGATGAAAACGAAAATTTGATTCATCAGACCAGGCCACCTTCTTCCATTGCTCCGTGGTCCAGTTCTGATGCTCACGTGCCCATTGTTAGCGCTTTCGGTCGTGGACAGGGATCAGCATGGGCACCCTGACGGGTCTGTGGTTATGCAGCCCCATACACAACACACTGCGAAGCATTGTGTATTCTGACACCTTTCTATCAGAACCGGCATTAACTTCTTCAGCAATTTGAGCAACAGTAGCTGTTGTATATCAGTTACATTAACTACTCCACCATGACCCATCTTGGTTTTAATTCATTATCTTATCTTTGTTCTCACTTTGCTCCGCTGCTTCAGACCAAATCTCTGGAGGAGGTCCTTCTTTGGCTTGTATCTCCTGAACTGGTTGAGCTGTATCCAACCCTGAGCTTTTAGCTGCTTCCACACTGAAAGCCCTGATCCAGACAGCAGATGTGGTAGGGCTATTTTCTATGGTAAAGATACAGTTACAACCACTTTGATTTTTCTCTCCCTTTTCTCCTGCAGACCGATTCGAACAGGGGGCTGGGTAGGTTCGGCCGGATGGCTCCCCGGCCTAAGTCGGGCAGTGGAGGTATGTGGAGGTGAGCATGGTCGAGGCGCAGCTGCAGGAGAGAAGCCAGGAAGCGAGACGCACAAGCCACGTTCACAATATTTTCGATTATTGTGTTTGAGAAATTTGAGCATAAACGGCTTAAATCGACCACTGTGTGCTTACCGAGACGACTCACGACAGGCTGGAACAGCTGTTGTCCATATATTGTGGTGGGAAGGGGGGCTCCACATCCTGATTTCGCCTGGGCACCAAAATGGTTAGAGCCGGCCTTGTTTCCCTATAGCATGTTAGGGGCTGACTAGGTAGTGTGGTAACAGACCATTGGTTTATATTCTATCAGCACAGCCGCATTAAGACAGTTTGATTGGAGTTTAGAGAGAGTGTGGTGGCTCGTGCTCTCAAGATCTGTCTGTGCTCTTTGTGTCTGTGGACGACGACTAAATGCGGGACACAATTCTCTCGTTAACTGAACAGCCCTGCAGCCGCCAGATGAGTGTGTGGGGCTGGGAGACCTGTTGGGATGTCCATTGAATAAGAAGAAAGAGATTCACTGTAATGCCGGTCGGCCTCTGTCACCTCCCAAGATAACCAGAGGATGTTTGTGAACACACTTTATAAACTGATATCATCTCTTTTATCTTTTAACCATACTGATTTCCAGTGGGAAACAGGAAATTGACAGCGGCTCATATTCCGATCAGATGATTTGTTTACCCATCTGTGCACCTTAACCTCCTCCCTTCACATTATATATTCACTGCAGCAGACTTTTACTGTGTGCTGCTTTTTCTACTTCCTGTGCATTCACTTCCATCTCCTTCCAGTTTGCTGTCCCACCATTCTGCCCTTAGAACCCTCAGGCTCTAGTATCTGTAAACAAGTGTGCAAAAAGCTCACTAATAAGAGTTAGAGGGTAAACTCCCTACAGCAGCCCAGGGGCTGAAAAGTTAATACACAGTGCTAGTGGATGCTTGGGAAAATGTGCAGCTGCCAGATGCTCCCAGGGACAGGCAGAGATAGTTAAAGTAAAATTACTGCCCTAGCCGCCGGAGGACTCCACCCCTGTGTTGTTTTGTCAAGTACAACACTTGCAGTATTGCTCTTTTTATTCACCTCATAGGAACAGAGAATCCCAGAAGTGTTGTACTGTCTGTTGCGTGTTTGCATCATCATCACAATGTGGATAGTAGTGAAAGAGAGGCTTGGAGTGTTTAACTGCTGTATTGATTTTACAGGGCTCTTCAGCCATATACTGAGACCTACTGTATCTCTGCAACACCAACATGCCCTCTTTGAGTTTGCTGAAAAACGACGACTCACCAACCTTTACTTTTTATAATTCCAAGTTCTTTCAGTAAATATCTCTGCCTCTTCATAGGTTTTTGCAGGGTTAATTAAGCTCCTGTCGATCTCCTCTGTTAGGCCTCATCTAGACACAAATCGGGACTGCAGTGCCAGTCCTCCTATTCATTTGAGTAAGGGTATATGTTCAGGCAGAGCAGCCAGCTGCAGCCAAACAGTTCGAACAGAATCAACCCAATGTCACATTGTGGTTGAAAGTCACAGTGATCAGACTGCATGACTATCAGCATTGCAAATACTTGAGCATGAGTGACCATAAACACAATGGGGTGTAATGTAATGTTTCACTTAGTTTGGCCTTGTGCACCAGTTTAAACCCGCTGTATACTGCAATTATATGTGTTTTATTCTGTCCGTGTGGCTAAACAATCGGTTGTAGGAGGCAAAGTGCTTTGAGGTGCATTACCGCCACTTTCTGGGTCAGGGGTTCACCTCATTCTATCACACAAATGGATCATGGTGTGACACTCCCACACTGCTCCACAACCCTGTTTGAATGAGGCTATTGCAAAAGAGCTAAATCTAGCAGAGACACTATTGCTGTGTGAATGTTATAAAGCAATTAAAAAAATGTTCTTGTAAAAATGTGGTTTTCAAACTAATTTAAAGTTTACAGCCCTGACATCCTCTGACAGGTCATTCCAAAGTCTGTGAACACCAACTGCAAAGGCTAGTCTAATCTAGTCATGGATCAACACAGTGAAACACATCTCTCAGGGAGTGGAAAGAGACAATAAAGCCTGGAGCCTTAGTAATCCCTCACCAACAACAACAACAATGTCAACCCACCATACTACTCAGTGTCTGACTTTAAATTTGTGAGGCATGCTTTTTATACTTTGGTAGATTCTCTCTTGTGCCCCCTGACTCTCTGGATAATAAGCACTGGAAGTGTCTTTACCACCTAGTTTTGACATAAACTGGGCAAAGACTTTGTACATGACATTCAAATCCATGGTCACTTTGGATACAGTAATAATAATGTGATATAATGTGTAAATGGGTCACAATTGATAATGATTATTGTAAAATACTATCTCAGTGCAAAGATTGTCTCAAAAACCTGGTCTGAATTCGGTGTTGTCTTAATACATGAATGATTGTGCTTCAATGGAAAAAAAAAATGGTAGTGGGTCAGAGCTGTGCTTTTTATCTATTACTATTATATTATTATTATTATATTATATCTAAAATATCTATCTATCGATATATTATAGTCTCAAATACTGATGGATATAATAGATCCAAGATTGATGAAGTAGCAGCTGGTCCGACAAAAGTGGATACTGTGTCACCAGTGAAGATTTTTGCCTTAAGCCTTAACAAGTACATGTGTACTCTCCTGGACACTCACCAGGGGAAGTGGGCCAAATTCGTTAGCTTTTTCAAGGAATTTACCAAAATGGCTGTCTTCCCTGTGTCCCCTTGCAAAACAGTGAGATGTATCTGTCCAACAAGTTCCCTCGCTCATTAGGTAGCGTGAGAACCCTATGAACTCAGGTTGTGTCCTTACCACAGCGACCTGGGTTTGATTCCAACCTGGAGTCCTTAGGTGCATGTCGTGGCTCTTTTTCTCAGCCTATTGCCTGTCATTTTCCATGCGTCTATCCAAAATACCCTTTGATAGACTTTTGAAAAAGAAGCTCTCTTGCCTCACTGTCATGAACACTCAGATGGACTGTAAAAGTTCCAGGAATTAAATTGAAATCATTTAGAGGACATTTTTGATTATCTTGAGCCTTATTGGAAAGATGATTGTGTTTGAGATTTACATACTTACCACTTTTCATTTCATGTCGCTTTGTATTTACTGCATGTAAATAACTGTATTTACTTCAGTTATCCGACAGCTTTTGCAGCTGCATTACAGACCAAGACTTACTCAACAAAACAAGGGTTAAATTATTTCAACTGACCACACCTAGTCCATCCATCCACCCGTTATCTATCATCACTTATTCTTTCACAGGGTTTGAAGGCAACAGTGCTCCCCTTTGACCAACAGTAAAACAATGTTACCTACACATATATTACAGTTACTTCCACTCACTTTGAGTGAATCAGTAACAAGCCAACAGGTCTAACATATAACACTCTGGAAGGGGTCATACTCAATAAGGAGTCATTTGAGTAGATTTTATCAACAATTATTCCTCACTAGTCTAATAAATCCTTTATTTAAGGTGCATTCAACCCTATTTCATGTGACTATCCAATCAGTGTTGATGATAAATGAAGTAAATTGAAGCAATATTTTCCCCAGTGTATGCTGCAAAATCTGCAGACCATCCAGCACCAGTGCCACAGGGTTCTGTTAACATCTGGAACATCTTCTTCCTTTTCCTGCAACTGTTCTACACAATGCTTATCTTTCCTGCATTGCCACACAGCTATTCATACAGTGTCTGGTAATGAAACAGTCTCAATTTAATACAGTCAGTGAATCAGATTCTGACATATCTGGGCTGGTTCAGTCATAAAATCAGAACAACTGTGAATGACTTACGAGTGCTAAGGGTGAATTGGGGAGTCTTGCCTGTAGTCTGGCAGCACGGCACAAAAACAAAGTCTACTTCAATTCACCATAGTCATGTTACAATTACTAGTCTCACATAGCAACAAATTGAGACATCACTTCATTGACACGCCTTCTGATAACAGCTGTGACAAATGTGTTAAAGTGTGTTAAAATGTGTTAAAGTGTGTCTGACTCACAAATGACAGACAAGATGGAAGTTCCTTATGGCTGCTTTAACTAGAGTTCTGCAGTGTTTCTAAGTTTAGTTATCAAGCATTAAATAACTGAAAAAAACAATACCAAATGAGTTATATATTTAGAAGTAAGTAAAACAATAAGGCCAAAAGTACTAATACTACAGACAGGGGTTAAACCAAGTCTACATACCTTTTGAAAGAAAAACAAACATATTCCTTCTTGAAAACCTTTACACCTACTTTTTCAACGTGTAAATGAACAAGCTATAAAACAAATTCTTGGTCATTCAGTACTTTCTTTGCTGCAGTAACATACCTTGTTCTGGCATGATGAAAACAAAATAAAACTCTGAACATAGTACCAGTCCTTTACAGACAACTCCTCAAACTTCATGTCATAGACTGTGCTGTTCTTCCTCTGAAAGTCATTTCCACGCTGTGCAGCAGCTCCTCTAACCTGCCCTTAAAAGATTCCTATGTGAAACAGTCAAATGACATACTTGTAGTTGTGATGCATTCTAATTAAATGTGATTAGTCATGCTGTTGCAGATTTCCAGCTCTGGTTGAAGTATCTCACAGCCAGGCTGCAGGAACATGTCATGTGCGCTGTACTAAACCGTCTTTTTAAAACACCCCCATTCCATTTTCTGCACCAGTGAAATTGATGGAAAGACATTTGACAGAGAGTTTGTGGGCACATTGTTGCTGAAATGTCAGCAGAGCACGCTTTCTTTTGATCCAGATACAATTTCCTTGCCATGTGGTCAGGCCTCCGCGAGAACTTGTCATTTTTCTCTCTGAATGTGTTTTTTTTTTCTTTTCTTTTTCTGGAGGTTCACTGTGACTTTTTACTAGAGAAATACACAGTGTGACAGCACATTATCAGAGTACAGCCAGCGGGTCAGAAGCAGCTTTAGCAGTTTAACAGATGATCCCCTGCAGTGGATGGCCCAGAAAACGGTCGATAGTTTGATTAAAAAATGTCACCTTCGAGCTCAGCACTTTAACATCATTGTAAGCTTTGGAGGAATGTTGTGATTTTTCTTTTCGCACAGACAAGCTCATAAATGGCCAGTGATCATGTGTGTCTCTGTGGTTCTGTAGTGAACATCACCAGGGCTGCACTAAAAATATTAAACCCAGAAGCGCTAAGATTCTACTTTTGTGCCTCTCATCATTTGTTTTGTCAGTAATAACATCTGACTGGCTGTTAGTCTGAATGTGATGAACATCATCAGTGACAAGTATTTTGTTTGCCTTTGGTCTGTAGCTGTACCAAAAGGATTGACTGATGTACCCTGTAGATCCAGTTATGTAATTGTTCCTTTAGTCTGACAGAGCTCACCTGACACACAGATCTGACTCTTCCCTGTCTTTCCTGGTCGACAAAGGATGCAATGTTTACTAATTGAGAGTTCCGTTCCGGACAATGCTTGTGTTTCCACCGGCTGTGCCACGTTATGTTTCAGCAGTGTCCCAGAAGCAGCTCTCTGCTCCACGGAGAAAACACACAGCAGCGGAACAGCATAGTGCAGCCAGTCAATTTTCAATATAAAACCCTGTGCCGACTCGGTGCTCTAAGCCTCAACAAAGTCAGAAATGTTTACAACAGACACTTGAAACACTGTGTAGCTACTCAATCATAATAGAAGCACAGAAATCAAGGAGAAATGATGAAATGGTGACCAAAACCACAAATCAGCTGTCAGTAGGTCAGACTCACAAAGTGATCTCAGACCAGTATTTTTGATTGACAGCTTCACCACGTTTCTCTCACACTGTCAACTTTTGTGCAAGACAGCCCAAAATACCACAGTGTAGAAGGGCCATAGCAACCATTTTGTTTTTCTGTATGTGGTATTTAGCTTGACTGCACAGTGCAGAGTATACAAATCAATTTTTTTAAAGGACTTAATTATTTTTATATATGCTTGTTAAAATAGGTAGATTAGGTGACATTACCTTTATTTCTGCCCTAGCAGCAGGTTATCTTTTGAGTTGTGCTTGTGACTGTCAGACTGAAGGTGTTCATCCTGTTCCAGTCCTGTTTGAGTCAACTTCTCTGTAAAAATACACGCAAATCAAGAGTTTATATACAACATAAAGAATAAGAACACATACACACACACACACATACACACACACACACACACACACAAATACACACTGTGATGCTGACAGTGTGTATTACACTTGCCTTCACCTTCATGTGAGCTGCAGCAGTGACTAAGACACTGATGTACAGCTGTTGATATGCTGACACATTGTTGCTAAGCAGGCTGAATTGTTTTAATGAGACTGTAATGAGAGCTAACAGTTCAAGCAGCTATTCTTTACTCTCTTGACACAGACACGTTTGAATGCCTTTCTCATGGCGTACGACCAGCAGTATGTTGATTTACCAGCCATGCCAGCCAGTTGACTACGTTTCACTCTCTCAGCTGTTAGTGTAACAAATAAAACAAAACAGACTCCGACCGTATATCTTCTTTTACCAAAATAAGACAAGCTTAATTGGCTTCAAGTGAAACTTTGGTTTCCCCACCATCGAAACATGTTCATTGATGTGCGCCTTAACTGGTCACTGTTCCACTGCACTGAGCACAACTTTCACTATGTTGTGTAGAGTATGAGTGTATTTGGTGATTAGATTCTTCCTCTTCCATATTCTGTCTCTGCATGATGTTTTTGCCAGGGGCCCCATGGCTTATTGATTCACTGGTTACTCTGGTGATAAATTGCCCCTCTATTTTTAGAACTACCTTCTAATTTTGTTTTTTCAAATAACACCTTTAACTCAGTTGTGTCAGTTATTTTGTCCTGTACAGTCATTCGCAGCTCAGTGGGATATTTTACCCCCAGATCACATGTTAACATCATACAGTTGTAAGAAGGTTTCCATCTGTGGTTGTCATCTGAAGCCTCTATCAAGGCATTTAAATCAAACTAATGATACTCAGGAAGACTATCTTCTCATTCACCTCTCTCCCTGCTCCCTCCATCCACCTGACATGGAGATTTCTTCATGTACTCTCTCTCATTTTAACCAACCAGAGTCTTCCTCGAATACTATCAGCCAATCATGTCTCTGCTCTCAAACTTAAAAACGCTCTCATCTCTGCTGTCAGTTCAGTGCGACCCTCCTCCATCCCATCCTCCCACCAGCTCTTCATCCAGTAGCTCGGTTCTAATCACCAGAATCAACTCCCCCTGTTGTCAGATCTCCAGGATCCATCCTCCTCCTCCGTCACCACAACCAGTGTCTAGACTCCATTCTACCCACAGCCTCATCACCTGCCCAAATATGACTTCATCACAATAGCTTCTAGCCACCAAAGACTTTCTCTTGTCTTTAGTACACATGGCAATAAATCTTAATGTTCACTCAAAAAAATGACAACTGTCTCCTGATTGAAACACGTGCTGCAGGTCTTTTGCGTTATTCTGCTGTTCTTTGAGTTATGGCTCATCAGGTCTGTAGGAATCTTGGTCATTTTCCACCTAAAGGATTTTCACATCCACTGTGGCATATACAAACGGAAGAAAAAGGAATAAAAAGTACGATTGTGAAAGCCAAGGCTGTGTCGAAATGATGGCTCCTTTGCTGGATCATTGAAGCTGGAAAATAAGTTACGGTAGCTGTTCTGTGGGATGAGGCTGCCTCACTGCTGTAAAGGTTTACTGACTAAACAACAGCGATGACTGTTCTTTTGTTTAACGCTCCTCAACTTATTTCTAATTATTTTGGAATTAAAGACTGGTCTGTGCTTATCAAGGTAATAAATGATTTATGTTGATGTATGTAAGTCTGTCTGTCAGGATGAACTTTTCAATCATAATTTCAAACTGGTTTTTCGTTCCCACAGTAACACACACACACACACACACACACACACACGCACACACACACACACTTCAATCTTGCGTAGGTTTATAGGTTGCCTTTTAAATCTGCCCTCTCTGGTCTCCAGTATGTGCACAGCTTCAAATAAATGGACTGCCTCTCTTGAAAACAATGAGAGTTTCTTCGGCTCTGACAAAGATCAATCTTGGCCGCGAGCAAAGGAAGCGCAGCCTTTCTGCCAGCCGGGTGCTCTGCTGCTGTGGCCTGTTATATAGACACAAAAATCCACCAAGCAGTCACTCGCTTTTTCTGCCATGAATATTTCTTATTGACTTTTTTTTGTCCAACATAATGTCCTACTCTAAGGATTTATTTCATTCTATTTTATAACAATCATTTTGAAGCTCTGTCCCTCATTTCTGACAGCATAATGAGATCGTAGTCACCAAATTCATCGCAGAGATCTGATAACGCATCATCATCAATACGAAGTTCTAGCCCAGTCGCCAGGACGCATTGTTGGCATTGCACAGTTGCAAACTACAGATAGATGGAATTTGTATTTACATATGTTACATACCATAGGAACGTTTCTAGAATACCTATCATAATCTGTGTAGATTATGTCTATATGAGGTGGATGCCAAGTGCCAAGAATATTGTTCAAGACCAACCAAGACCAATGCTGACTGTTGACCGCACCAAAGCTGGGTACGTTTAAGATGTGAGGACACCCTCCAGCCGTCTGGAGATTAGACAGGTTGAAAACAAACCACCAAGTAAGAAACAATCATAAAATGTAAATTCTTAACTGTTTGATGTTAACATCCATCACAGTTTACTGGAACAATTCCTGCTTCAACTGACCTGCTATATTCTCACTGTGCACAGTATCTAAAATGATACAGCTTGTAATCCATTTGTCCAGTTCAGACAAGTGAAGTCTAATATTAGTTTAAAATAAACAGAATAAGGAATAAAATATTATTCAGATAGATTAACTGTGAGCACTTGTAGCCTGAAGTACTGGTTCTGCTGTGACCCCTCAGTAACACAGTTATCATTGTGTGACCCATCGTTATATTTGCATGTTTACAAGCATTTCAAATGAAGATTTTCCCATTTTACCTAGACTTGTAAAACCGAACCACTTTTATAGTCTGAAAGGGTAAAATTACAATAATTGACAAGAAAGGAGCAAATATTAAAGAAACGTCTAAAAAGTAAATGGAATTTGGTGTTTAAGGTTTCTTTGCTTCTTTCCTCTCTGGGTAATTACTGAACATCCCACTAGATTCATTTTGTGACTCTCTGCACTCAATGCACTCTGGTAAGAGTAGTCAGGTTATAGTCAAGGTGACAGCTAATGTGAACTCAAATAAATGGAAATAATTCTCCGACTCTCCATCTTTTGCTTTTTCATGAGTCTCTTTCATCTCTTTTTCCACTTCAATTACACTCACTCAGTAATTTTTGCTGTCTCGCATTCAAGTAGTTTTCTCAGATTCAAAGTTCATTCGATAAGCATATTTTTCAGTCTACTAATTCACACAAACCTTGCATTCGCTTTAAACACGATATGTGATTTTCTAAAGCATCATACTCAGAGTTAAACACCAGCTGAGTGTTTGAAAATTAAATATTTGAACACATTTGTTAACTCTGTTGATGCAAAGTGTCATTTGGATAAGAGCAGAGAAACCCAGGTGGCCTGTGACACAGCACCCCTGGCAAGGGAGGAACAATCCCTACACAATTTGCTTTGTCACTTGGATTTTCATCTGTTTTGTGCTTCATTAAAGTCCAAAACTAACTTGAACCAGGAACCTAAAAGCCTGTGAGCCAAATTCAAGCTGTTGACTTGTCTTCTAGATAACAGGGCAGGAAAATTAACCATAACTCCAACTAAAAGAACATGGTGAGGTGCTGAGCCGCTCAGCAGCTGCCGGCCCTCCCACATCACTGTGGGATTACAAAAGGCTTTTCTAATGGCATTTTCAGACCTGTCAGTCCAAAACTGGATTTTTCACAACACCCCTGATTCCCCGCGATTTACTGTACACTACGTGTTAAATGGCTTCTTGGTAACTCCGCAAGTCCACTATGGAAGACGGGGCAATCTAATTTCAAGCCTCCCACAAGACACAAACACTGAGCAAGGCAGGAATACCAATGACCGAGCACAGTTCAAAAACCAGTACGACTTAAACTACAGCAGTGCACTGTTTTCAATAGTTTTCAATATCTGCTGGGACACAACCACCTCTTAATCATTACTACGCTTGTCAGCAGAGCTCCTCGTCAGCCAGGGGTGATAGAGATTTTGAAGTTTATCTGAACACACAGCCCTTTTAGCAGCTGCTGCAGTACAGTGATGTATAAGAGAAACACGTGCACTGCTGCTCTGAACTACAACACTGCCAATGGCAGACTGCTGGAGCAAGATTGACGACTAGGGGATACATGCACATTCATGGTCTCCACACAATTAACTCTAGTGACTCTGGTGATCCCATTGTGTTTCCTCCAGCGCCACGAGCTGGTAATATTCATGGTCATGAATGAATTGTCTAAACTACTAGTTTGCCATGAAAATCTATACAAACATGTTATGTTTGTTCTGCACATACAGAGTTGTAATAACTCTGCCACCATCATCAAAATTTATATTGTCCAATACTTTGATTTATGACCAAAAATCTTGAAAACTATTGATATCCCTGTTAGCACTCTACTGCTCCACATTCTGTCTAGCCTCTGCCTCCATAAATTCTGGACTCTTACTTACACATCCCACCCTTTAGACATCCAAGAGCGCCAGCCGTAAGAACTTATTTTACATAAACCAACCCGTTCTTACTCACAGATAGTCAAATGCCTATGACACTCTACTTACCCCTCTAGCCTAAGTTTTGCACATGAAGGCGCAACTCAGTCAAGGTAGCAATGATAAAAATGCAGACAAACATATCAAACACATGACATTTTATGACGTTTGGACTTTATTATTGTCTCCAAACAGTTGGTTTGGTTAGGTTTAGGGGAAAAAAACACACTTTGAGATAAAAACACTTCATGTAAGTTTATAATTATTGCTCAATATTTATTTGGGGATTTAAGCATCAATACAAATTATTAAGTAACCTGTAAGTTAAACCTCCAGTGAGATAACACCCCAGTAACTCAGTAATACCAATAACTACTCTGGTTGCGCAGTCAAGAAATAGGCCGAACAACCCACCAAAATGTAGGATTATAATTATAGCTCAAAATATTAGTATTAATATGTGGGGCGCCAATTGTAAAGTTGCGCATGCTAAAATGTTAGTCACGTCTCCTCACCGTGCTCTCCTGCTGCATGCCAGCATGTCCAGCAAAGTCGCTGGACATGCTGGCAGGCATTTAGTTTCACTTGTGACATTTAACATGTATATTTATATTTAACAATAAACATTTATATTTGAATTTAACATTTATATTTATATTTAACATTCATATTTATATTTAACATTTATATTTAAATTTAACATTTAGATTTAGATTTCACATTTAGATGCAATATTTAACATTTAGATTTATTTTTTCATTTAGATTTAATACTGACATTATATTTTTACAAGAGAATTAAATATCACAAAGTTTACAAATATTGCTGTATATCCGGTCAAAAGTAAGGTGTAACTGGAGCTGTGTTCGTCAACAAAACAGAACGTGAATGGAGGAACATTAAAACAGACTGTGCTTGCCTTGACCAAAGCTGAGAGTACTGAGAGTAACCTAAAGGAAACCAGGAAGTCTAAGTTTGGACTTAGTGTTATCTTAACCTACCCTACATTTGTTGAACCTGAAGACAATTAACCATATTTTTCAACCCTGGGAAAATCGTATACCTGACAAAGCTGCAAGGGAAGGAGAATGAAGAGGAAAAAGGCATTACGGTAATTTCCACAGACTTCAGCATCTTCCTCTCACTCCACTTCATGCACACTTTGGGAAGTGCTGCAGGCAGTCTTTAGTTTCTTCATTCCTGGCTATGTGGAGTCGGGAATCAAATGTGCAGCAGGCCTCTGGCACACCATGCATGTTTTTGTTGATAATCCTACATTTATTATAACTAAAATAACTACATACAGTCCAGGGGCGATCAGAGACAAGCTGCTGCATTTGACATGTGGCACAAGCCACTTTGTAATGAACACTATAAAACTGCTAATGACTCTGTGAGCTGTATATTAGTTGTGTAATATTTTGTGTGTAGGTTGACATATGCACAGTGGGAACACATCTAATATTTTTTTGAAAAAACATGTGGTCTGTAGGTGATGTTGACTGACATCAGCATTGTCAGCTTTGCTAATTTGGGTATGTGTCTAAATATATTATCGTCCTATTTCATAAAGGTGAACACTGCTGTACACTATGATCAAATTAATAATGCAAGAAAGTACTCGTCTAGTTTCCAATGATTAATGGAGTTGCAGGAAGTGGAAAATGAGGAGTTGAGTAGTGCAGAGGAAACACTCTGATGTACTTCCACTTCATTATTGTCAAAGTGTGTCTTCTTGGCTGTCAGACAAAATTACACTGAAGAGCTTCAAATGACGGGAGGGAGTTTGGAGAGATTAACAGCACTTTAAAGTTTGAACATCATGCACACTGTGGGTATTACGTTATGAGTCATCAAAACAAACCTAAACAAATAGCAGAACCACAGGTGGAGTTGAGACTCCAATGTGCTGTTAATACAAACTGCACTGACAAAGCAATACACATGTTCAGCTCACATAAGACACAATAGATATAGCATTTCGGAAAAGATTGACATATAAAACCTACAGCTGGACTGATCTGTTAACTTGTCAAAAGTGGTAAAAAGAAGAAAAAAAGGGTGCAACTGGAGCAACTGTCTTGTAAAAGTAGTTTCATTTCCTCTGGGCTTCTCAGCTAATGCTTGGTAATGTTATGAGACACTATGAAACACTCCAGCAGCTCTAAATCTGCCAACGCAATGGAAGGTTTGGCCAACCATAAAATACCTCAAGATATAAAATACCAAGGACGGGTGCAGAATGAAGACCTTAGGTGCCCCCCACCCTCCTCACTCCCACCCCCCACCCATCTCTTCTTCCACTAAGTGAAAGTTTAATTAAAAGATACAATCTTTATTCCAAGCCCACTCCTGCTGCTAAGTCAGGAGGTTATCTTCGGTGACTGCTACTCTGAGGCCGCTGCAATCACTGTGGGTTGCAGCTCAATGTGTGGACCATTACATCTGCTCTGGGAGTCTGTAGAACTTTTACTGACAGTAACCAGTGAAATGAGTTTGTTCTGTTTCTGCACTTTGCTTGTGAAGTGTAAGAAGCATATGAATGTCACTGAAACACAACATCTCTGTTAGGATTAAGCTGCCAGCAACATCTAGAAGGCCATGTGAGCATTGACCGGGCAGGTGTAGGTCATGCCCATGCCGGCTGCTGCTTGGTGCAGATGACAGGACACATCCTGTCACTGGAGGAAAGGCAGAGTTTTACATTCTTAAACAATCAGGAAACAGCACAAGAGGAAAGAATGAATATAGTGAACATTCAATGTGTGTGTTTATGAGTCTCTTTAACAGATGCTCACCTGAGGCAAACAAGCATCTCTCTGGAGAGGGTTTCTCTGCCAGCAGCCGGATTTCCATATATTGATGTCAACAGGCCAGTGCTGTCTGATTTGGGGCATATGACCTGTATTTAAACTTTAGATGTATAAATGGGTCAAAAATGACTTGTGAGGTCGTTTTCATGCAATATCTTCTTGATGAAAAGTTGTTATCATTACATATTCCAACTATTCCAGCAAAAACATGTTTTTGATGTTGATGTGAAATTTTAAACTTATCTTTTGTACACTGTGTTAATACCCCAAGGGTAACAATCAAGACATGAATCAGTATAGACTTCCTGTCCACAGAAGGTACAATCAGAGAAGCAAGTCTCAGGAAATCACAGAAACAAATTGGTCCTTGAAGAATGGGTGTTTTGCTGTACATTTCCATGACAATAAATATTTCTGGTAATTTGTCAGGGTTTCAGGAAGGATATTGTAAATGAATCACATCTCAATGATCTGACAACAGCCGTGATAGTTTGGAGCAAAGGCTTTGGCAGGCGACCCTCTCCCTTATGAGCAGAACAACTGGTCTTTAATTGAATGATTGACAGCAGCTTTTTCCCATTTTATCACAGCTGACAACTTGTGGCTGCTTCGTGATCAAGAAGTAGCTGCCCTATGCTGTCTGTGTGTGTGTTACCATTGACCTCTGTGTTCCTTGACCTTCACTGTGCTTCACTTTGCTAACCCTACCTCCCTAACTTAACCACAAACAGGAGAAAAAAGAAAGAGAAAAAAGGCAGCTCATCCCTCCTGCTTCATGCCTATCCCCAAACACTGTTGCTCTGGCAAAAACACACACACACACACACACACTCACACTCTAGCACTCAGCTAAACACACTGTCTAGCTCAAATAGTACAATTGATAAAGCACAAACACAATGTCAGGTTGCCCGAGTGGTCGAGGCGACCAGAATGAGGAGGCACAGACAGATGATGTTCAGCCCGTGAAATGTATTTTATTTCATAATCAGCACAACATGTTTTACGCACGTCCTCTCTCAACTGGATCTTCCACCAAATGACCCGCTTAAATACCCCCAGCACCTCCTTTCCCTAATTTGCATGTACCAGTACCTCTCCTTCACCCCCTAAAACATACAATACATAAACAAATATTTACTTAAACATCCCTACCCAATATAAACACAATCAATATTAACCTGCAAAATCCCCTAATTAAATAATCCTAATAATTTACATATATTCACATTCACATTTAAAACCCACCAATCAAACTCACCTCTACCCACTCTCCTCTTGGTTCATCTCGCTCCACCAAGCAGAACTAATAAAAGGTGTGTGCTACCTCGGGGGACTCGTTTGTTGGGACACACCCTGGGACGAAGAGAAGCGGCAGGTAAGTTTTATGCTCCACACAATTCCACAATCCGTTCGCCTAACAGATCTTATGTTCTACCACCTGCTGCAATAGTGGCCTGCTAATCACTGGCTTTCTCTCCTCCTAGGTGAATCTTGATGGGCACTAATCCTGCAAGCATTATCTCAATAAAACAATTTACCATTAGCTGTGCGTGCACGTCTCATTCCACCTATGTATCTACATCTACACTCCCGTCTGATTTGTGACTGTCACAGCAGTCCGTTGTCACACACAAGTAAAGCACAAGCGAGGAGGGTGCTGTTCGGCGGTTGCGATCCCCCACATCTTCTGGATGTAACCGTCTAAAATACCAGCCAATCCCCAGCTGCCACATCGCTTGCTCATGACCAATGTGGGGCAGGACCTGATGAGTGGAGACCAGCTTTGGAGGGGCTGAAACATAAACACACAAATTAATAACACAATAATTAATAAGACGATACGGCTTGCAAAGTTACGGCAGAAACTGTAGTAATACCCTGCCATTCCTAGAAAACGGTGACGCTAATGCCAGGTTTGGGCACAGTATAGTCTGCATGACCTGGATTTTGGTATCGATTGGACGCACCTGGCCCTGACCTACTGGCGTGCCTAGGTACATGACTGTGGCTCTGCCAAACTCACATTAACCAAGTTCAGAGTGAAGTTAGCCTCCATGGACCTCTTAAAAATTGTCCCTAGGGTTTGTAAGTGCTCGGACCATGTATCTGAGTAGGCCACAACATCATCAACAACACTTCACAGTTTCCTACTTTAGTTAACACAATGTGCATCAACCCCTGGAAAGGACAGGACAGTGGTGCGGGATGGAGTGTCAGTGGGATGGGTGTTAATCAACTGAATAATGTCTGCTCTAGCGTCAACATCCAAATGATGCAAATGGGCTGGCAAATAGGCAAGAATTTCAGAATGTGACCAGGAAGACCTATTCCCACACAAATCATCACTTTCATTGGAGTACAGCGAAGGTTTGACAGTGGTGATAGTAGATACAGTACAGTGGATGGTCTGACAGACAGGGAAATGGCAGCATCACTACGGGTGAAATATGGCTTTGACATGTTCAGATGACCCTGCAAATTCTGCTTTTGCAATCTCAGGAACCAACTACATAATCGGTTTCACTCAACTGTTTCTCAATCAAGTACGGGCCACACAATTTCACCTAGAGAGACAAACTAGGAAGTGGGAGGAGGACCAGCAATTCATCACCAACCTGAAATTCTCTCTTAACAGACTTTTTTTTTTTATCAAACTTTGTTTTCATATTTTTCTGAGATGCGGCCCATCTCACAAGCTATATACCCCTAGCACTTAAATCACAGCACTTATATACTTAAAGCGAAACGCTTGCCAAAATGCAACCTAGGCTTTTTTTATGAATGTACCTGAGTCAAACCTTCATTTAAAAGCATAATTACGATGAAAGAGGCAGTTTTAAGATTTACCGTATTTTCGTTTTCAGGTTAAACTCATTTTCATTGGGAGTGTTGTGGGCACTTTTACAATAGCATCAAAATCACTATTTTTAAACATTAAGAAGGCTTGACACAACATAAAACTTTGCTCGTAGTATCACCAGGGTCGCTCATTTCATTTAGTTATTTATTTAGATATCCTGTGTTCTTGTCGTTTCTGTGGTGTTTTGCATTAGCTTTTAATGTGCCCAGTGAAATGGGTTTGGGATAGCGAGTCACTGCACACACACCACACCATTGGATACTGATGTCTAGACTATGTTTTGACAGGAGCAGCAATGACGGTGCACATCAGCCTGCAGCCCTGGCCAGAAGAAATAACGCAGCATGTGGTGGTAGGTTTTCCTGATTCCTGAAACTCTGGTGTACCACTTCCTGCTGGAGGGAATTCCACCCGCCTGTTATGTTGCGTGTCAAATTGACCCACTGTAAAGTAAAAAATATATAAAAAATGTTATGGTATGAATCTTCTTCTGCTTGGCTTAATCATGTTATTTACATATAACATGAAAATGGTTCATTTCACATATTTGCAACACCCCCCTGCATGTTTACATTACATAGATACTGTTCAGGTCAGTTTGACCCAGCAGTGGAGGCTAAAAGGGGTCAGAATGGTTAAATAGTATTTGTTTCTTTGCAACTGTGAATCTGTCTTGCACCCGGGGATGTCTTCTCCTGGATCTCCCTTACTGTAGCTGCAGTGGCTGGGGTCTTTGCAATGTGCTGCCTCCGTTGTATATGTGGTACCACAAGCGCCTTCCCCAGCTCAAGGAAGATGCGCCTCTTGTACAGCTTTGACACGTTCCACTCAGGAAAGCTCTCCTTCCAAATGACAAATGCATTGTAGGCTGATACATCAATCATGTTGTAAAAGATGAGCAGCGGACAGCACTCAGTCATTCGCATGGTGCTGTAGGACCCCGTGACTTTGTCCAAGTTGTCCACCCTCCTTTGGTGGCATTGTAGTCTAGGATAATACTTGGTTTCTGGTCCTCTTGTGTGCTGATTTCAACATTTTTGTGCACAACATTTTTCCCCTTTTTGGGAAAATAAGACACTAGGGCTGTGGTGTCTGTGAAGGCAAACCTGGAAGAATGGCGGGCCCTGTTCTTGGTTACCAGCAGCTCAGCAGGAAGTTCAGCCCTGTTCTTTCGGACCATTCCAACCATCGCAAGTTTTCTCTTTAGAAGGTCCTGACCCATATTGCTTGTGAGAAAATTGTCACAGGTTATGTTGTGCCCTGAGACCATGTACCACATCAAGCGACACCCTCGTACCCTGATTCTTCTCTGGGGCTTCTCAAAATTTTTTGATGTGAATGTCCTGCTTGAAGGAATATGAATAGCAGTTTCCTTATTCGGTTCATAATCAGAATCATCAGACTAAAAGTCAACTTAAAAATGGTCTTCATCTTCAGAAACAACCTCCTCTATTTCACTGTTGTGATCAGGATGAGTTCCAGAGCCTCCAGGGCTGTCATCTGTTTACCTCTGCTAGTCATTTTGCAAAGCTCTGACAGAGAGTACATCATGTATCTGCAGAGTGTAATGTTGGTAGGACTCCCTTGCAGAGAATCTTTATATATTTTCCCCCTCCCCTGCTGAGTGTCCACTCAATGTGGGTGGAGTTTGCCAATGGGAACAGAAAAGGTTCATAGTAACACCTGCATTCTCACACTTTACAGATAAGGTCAAGAGAATAGGGAGTGTGTGTGTGTGTGTGTGTGTGCGTGTGTGTGTGTATGTGTGTCTGTGAGAGCATGTTGTGTGTGTCACAGCACGATGACATGTCACTTGTGTGATGGGACGAGGTGCCTTTGGATAAAATGTTGGGACATGTCACAGAATTAAATGTCGGGAGGCAAGGGCTTAAGTTTGCTGCCTGCGTGAGGGGGGACGGGAGAGACCCTGGCACTGCTGCAGAGGAGCCGTGGACTGCGATGACTCTGAGCTGCATGTGAATTACAATATAATATATTTCTCGCCTTTACCCTGATGATCTGATTAAGTCGCTAAATTTGTCGCTGGTTGCTTTTTAGAAATAAAGTCGCTAAAAGGGTCTGAAAAGTCGCCAAATCTAGCGAGAAAGTAGCCAAGTTGGCAACACTGGCTTTGATACCTTCATGTGCTAA
Organism: Sparus aurata; assembly: GCF_900880675.1. Lineage (NCBI taxonomy): Eukaryota > Metazoa > Chordata > Actinopteri > Spariformes > Sparidae > Sparus > Sparus aurata. Next base: position 21,525,150 of record NC_044202.1, on the reverse strand, counting down.
GAACGTGATAACCCTTCAGCCAATCAAATGGCAGATATAAACGTGTTGCCTTGCAGGTTACACTGAAGATTGCAATGAGAGGGCCCGTCGGAAAAATAGTTCTCTGCATTTGCCTAATACAACAAATGAGTTTGCGAAAAATATTATATTCAATGCATTATGTAAAAAATAAATAAATAATATATATATATTTAAATCAAAATATATCAAAATATTGCTAGGGACAACTGTGTCTTTCCCAAACTGAAATATGTACTGCCTACCACAGAAATTGTGTCATCATCACTGAAGAAAACAAGGTTGGTGGTCTGGATTAAGCACAGTGGACTTTAAGACAATCATGGCCCATGGTGTCTTTCGACCATCCAACCTTACTGTTGAAGAGCTGGAATAAGAGTCATGCTAATCCAGCCTGGTTTAAGGCTTCTCCTGGAAGATATTGACCACATTAACATCACCTTCTTGTTGCTGCTGCTAACAAACAATCTGATGCAGATTCCAAAGATACTCAATAAAGATCCTTCATTACAGAGTGAAAGGAATGAATGAAAAAAGTGATTTTGTCTCCTCCCCCCATTAGTGATCAGTACTGATCAATAAATCCTATTTGTCATGCTAATGCTCACATATTTTTGCTCTGTCAGTACCTTCATTCATGCAAGTGTACCCTCTCATCACCATAGTCAGCAAAAAGCTGTGAGTTTACACCATTCAAATGCCTGTTGGTTCTATACATCGTCCTAAAATTGATAACTCAGGCATGCTTGCAGTAAATTACACTCATAAATCTGGCCAAGCTGCTTTTAATGTGCTCATTGCGAAGCTAATGTTTCCTCCTCCTCTACAGGAACAACATTAACTTGGAGATTGGATGGGACAGGATTATTGATTATGGCTGATTGGAATATGGGAATGAGGTTTGAGGAGAGCGTCTTCTAGGCAATGTTTGGTTACTATCTGATAAGATAAGATAAGATAAGATAAGACATGACTGCGTTGAGGAAATTCAATTGTTACAGCGGTTCAACAGTGCCAAGCAGAGGATAGAAGTGATGTGTGATAGATAAATATGACACAAGCTCAGAAGACAATTTACTAGAAAAGGTTAGGTTAAAAGACAAAAGAAAATAGAACAGGAATATATATGTATACACATGATACAATTGATCAATTATAGCTTGCTTTCTACAGTGGCCTGAACATTGTATTTGAGACACTATGGGGGAAAGAGGTCTTTGGATTAATCGACACACTCAAACTACACTGATTATGAGCTGATTCCCTATTTTTATTCCAGCAGGCAAAACTAATCATGAGATGGACAAAGTGTACTTATGAAACGGGTGTGTTAATAATGAGACAATGATCACTAACAAACAGTATTTTCTGCAGCAAAGTCCTTTGCTCTCTTCAATTAACCTGACAGAGGCCCTTCCCCCAGATGGGCTGAGAATAAAGCGGAGAGCAGAGACACACAGGAAGATGATGACACAAACAGGGCATCAGCACAAAGGCCTCTGGAGAGAGGCTATCCTTGGCTAGCTGGCCGTTAGCGAGGTGGCATTGACCTTATCCGCTGCACCGTTGACTGTGGAGGAATTAGATAGAAGATGTGGACAGAGCAGAGCCTGGTGGGGTCAGAAAAATAAAGTCATTGCTCACACAGTGGCTGCTTGTGTGCCTTCGTTTCTAACTCAAGGTGTTGATTCTTCTGAGAAGTAAGAATTGCCTTGGTATGACCTTGGTGTGAACAGAGAGAATAATAGGGTTCAGTTACATTACTGAATTCCTGAATAGAAAGACTTAAACAGTGATATTCATGTGGTTAGTGCACTGTAACAAGGAAAAGATTTCTTCCCCTGCTTAATAGTTTCTGCCGACGGATTAAGAGGATGGTATGTTTATGTCAGCAATGAATGCTTTGCTCAAACATAACCCAATGATTTTTCAATTGCTAATAAAAGAGTCTCATTTTGATGATGCTTGTGACCCTGGTGACCACACACAGCTCCAGAGATCCTGTCCTCACAGTCAGTGTGTTTACATGCACAGCTTAATCAGATTACAGCCATAGTTCGACTATGCTGCTCAATCGGACAACTGCAATTATCCGGGTATACATGCAGGTGAGAAAATCGAATTACTGGCCGAAAGCACGTCATCCCCCGGTACTATAGGTGGCGCTGTACCCATTTCAAATAGTGGTAACGAAGCCACCTCCGGCTGACCTCTTTACGTCACCAGCAACAACAAACTCTGCCTCAGCATTCGAGAAAGATGGCGTACGAAGAGCAGGACGAAGCTACGGCTTTGTACATTTCTTATGTTATGTACATGATAATCCAACAAACAAGATTCACACTGGCGCTCATGCTTGCAGTGATTTCGCCACCGCCGAATGCTACAGGCGGGTGCCATGCAGACCACAAATTTGTTGTTGAACTTTGGAGCCTCCCTGCTGCAAAGAAGGGCTCAACGAACATGCTGGATGCGGGTCCGAAGCAAAGACTGGTGGGAGAGAGTGGTTTTGAAGGAATTTGATGACGAGGAGTGGAAAGAAAACTTTCGCATGACCTGCAGGTCCTTCAACAAATTATGTGGAATGATGGAAGGAGTCCTGAAGCCTGAGGACGTAACCGTTCGTGCTCCGGTACCGCTCGAAATGCGAGTCACCATTGTTCTCTACAAACTGGCCAGCTGTCTCAAATACAGAGTTGTGGCCAACCAGTTCGGCGTCCACAAATCAACTGTAAAGAAGTTTGTTTACAAATTCTGCAAAGGAATGGTGTCATCGGTCACATATCAAGGTGCCCACGACAGAAGAAGCTATCAGTATAGCACGCCGATTCGAGCAGAAATTCCACATCCCACAAATCATCGGCTGCATCGATGCCACGCACATTCCTGTTTTACCGCCCAGTGATGGCTACAAGGACTTTGCAAACCGCAAAGGATGGCCTTCATATGTCCTCCAGGCCGTGGTGGATGACATGTATCGGTAAGTTCTGGCCAAACACTTTTATGTAGTTGTCTGTACAGTCTGTGCATTATGAACGTTTACTAACTGCTGATATGATTCCTTATAGATTCTGGAACATCAACTGCAAGATGCCTGGCTGTGCTCACGATGCTAACGTGCTCAGCCAGTCAATGCTGTTTAGCCAGGCACATCTTCTACCAAATGTAAGTCCTTCTATACTCTCAAGATATCACACTGAGCATGCATAAAGTAGTATTCTGTATTCCTTTCTGTCACTGCTGTAACCATTTTGTATGAAACCTTATTGTTCAAAACACTGCATGGAATATCGTCTGATTCTGAACTGTGTAGCTCCTAGCACACTTTGTAATCATTTTGTCTTTTTAGTCTCAGGAGCCAAGAGAAGTCAACGGCATCTCCATCGACCACTTTATGTTGGGAGATCCAGCTTATCCTCTGTTGGACTGGCTCATGAAAGGCTACACACATTCCCCAAACATCACCCCTGAGCAGGAGTCATTCAACGTACATTTAAGCTCTGCAAGGACCACAGTAGAGATCGCGTTTGGAAGACTGAAGTCATGCTGGAGAGTGTTGCTTAAGCGCAGTCACTTTCACTTTACATTCACCCCTCACATTATTGCCACATGTTGTGCATTGCACAATTTCTGCGAGAATGAGAAGGAGAGTGTGAATCCCATCTGGACAGTTGAAGCTGCTGTCCTTGAAGCGGACCTGCCACAGCCAAGTGGCCGTGCTTACAACAGCTCAGACAATGCGAATGCACAGAGGATCAGAGTGGCACTTACAGAGTATTTGAGTGAAAATTTCCCCCTGCGTCGACCATACTTGTCTTAGTATTTTGTAAATAGTTGTAAAAAATGTTTCACACTGTTGGCTGTACAGTTACACTTGTTTCATTCCAAGAATAAACAAACACTCAAGAAAGTTGTAATTATGTGTTTTATTTATAAGAAATACGAACAAGGTAAAATGTTAACAAAATTATAAAGTAGAAAAGCACGATTTGTAAAAAAAAAAAAGTTTAAAAAGTACAAAAGCTTACAAATACAATATATACAAAAAACAGAACACTGAGGTAGACTGTGCAACTTAAGTTGCATATTGAAAGTAGTGAAGAGACATGTTGTCTGTGCATTTTTAAAGTGGAGGTGCAAATTGCAATTTAGAGCTGGCGGTAGATGGGGCTGGATGGTCCAGGAAAACTATAACCAGAATAAACATCTGGCTGTGGCAGCACCTGGGAGTGGTGTGGGGGAATGAAAGGGACTGCTGGCCGAAAGCTCCGTATACCCTCCATAAGTGCAGCAACCATGCTGGCGTTGCTCTCCACAATTGTGGCCAACATCCGCTCCTCCCGTGCCTCACTCCTTTCCAGACGCTCGTTCCACACCTGGGTCATGTCGTCTATCTTCTGGACAATGACATCAAACATGTCGGTGGGGTTTCGTCTCCGCCTGCCAGGTCGCTGGGTCCTTGTTCCTTAAGAAATAATATGTGTAAAGTCAGTAACACGTCCATACAGTTCAGGCATGTGATAGCATGGTGTAATCATCTTGACCTGGGTAAATATTGAAACAAAGCAGCATAGGCTGATGAATCTAGAATATTGCAGAACTTACCAGGTAAATCAACAGAAGGTAGTGGAGTACTACTCCTCTCCATCCCAGCTCCTCCGGTCAAGCGAGGAGAGGACCCAGGTGAGTCTTCGGGCGGGGGCGTCTCCTATTGTTTCCTCTGGGTCCACCATCGCCATTGTAGTCTCTACAAAGGGGCACAAAAACACGAACGTTTACAATCGAAGTACACGTTCTCATTGTGGGTTTAATTCTTGGCCAGTGAGGGGAAGCTCAACTACACATGTTCCAACACATTTAGTACGTTTTCCCCTTTCTCCAACACAATGGGCCTGCTAGCATGTGTCTTCTAGGTTAGCTTTAGGTTAAGGGTTATAGCAACTTACCTATGGCAGATAGGTCGAAGCCGACATCAACGCCGTTTTGTCCGGCTTGGGCCAGAGGTCGCCTCCCCAGGAACTCTTCCAGCAACTCATAAAACGGACAAGTAGCACGCTCACAACCACTTGTCTCGTTATTGCGTTTTGCGCCATGGTAAGCTTTCCTGAGGTTCTTCCACCGGACTCGGACCTGCTCCGGGGTCCTCGTGAAGCCGGCTTCCTCCATTTTACGAGCCACCTTTTTAAACAAATCTCCATTTCTGCTCTTCCTCCCATCCATGAACTTCAAAATGTTAAGTTCTTGGAGCTGGTGGAGCATAAAACTCGTCTCCTCATCCGTCCAAAAGTGCGTGTTGCTCCTCGATCTCTCCATCGTGTTGTATGCTATTTCCGGCAACAACACGACTATATTGTCTCCTTCTGCATCCGGGTCACGGCCCCGGGGAAGAAATCTCGAGCATGTGCAGAACGCAAAATCCGATCCAATCCGCTGGAAACGTATACAAGCAGGAGTAATTCGACTTTCAATCGAATAATCTACGTGCTTTAATTCGACTATGAGAAATCTGATCCGGTCCGATTTTAGTCAGACAAAGGTGTATACATGCATCTTAAAAATCCGATCATAGTCAGACTAACGCAGTAATTCAGTTGAAGCAGTGGGGTTCACAACAGTTTTGTTGTGACTTTGTGCTGTCAGTGTAATTCACCATTTCTGTCCTACGATCATTTTTCATATTAACAGATCAGTGGCTAAAGTCAGTAACTGAGGCTGAATGTAGAAGTAATCATCAACAGGGGCACAGTAGAAAGTAGCTTTGCTATCACCAGGATCTAGTCTAAATAATGCCTGACTGATAGAAACTACTTGTTCTTCAGCCTGTCAGAATATGACAAGTTCTGAAGAGTAGGAGTAGAAAGGTGCTGCAAGGGAAAGATTCAATCCTTTGGCATTGGCAGGTATTATCCAAGTAAGGAGAGAGACAGTGTAGCTATGGCGACATCTTCACTGTCACTGACTGCAGGAAACTAATTCACATCTGTCTAGGCCTCTCCTGTGCCTTGATTTTCATACTTTGGGAGTTCTAGCACTACCAATTTATTTAGCCTGTTTTACAGTAAGTATGGGTGTTATTGGTATGGCCTCAAAAGAGGTAAATGAATCCATATAGATATATACATCTTGCTCTGCATATTCCATTGCTGAATTGTCAATTAATCTGCCTACACTCAACCTCTGCCTTGCTGTCTGCTTTTGGGTCCTGTCCCGCATCACAAAGCGCACCAACACCTCCACTTATACTTTGTTGTGTTCATTGCAACACTTACTCAGTAATTGTTGAATGCTGCTTCACTTAAGATGGAACCAAAATAACAACATTGTACAATCTAAGTAACTTTAAGTATATCTAACAATGTTGGGTTTATGAAAAACAAAACAAAAAACATGAAACAGTTCTAGTGTCCTGGCATATTCTGCCATTTATACCTAACGCTTTTACCCGCAACTATTCCGTGTTTCAGTGAAATGACTCTTGTCCTTTCACGAATTGTGAGACTACTAGCACCAATTGGTTGAAACTATGTTGAATTAGGTCTGTCACTTTAAAGGGGGAGAATTCTTATGGAATCACTTATTTTACATGAAATAATTTTAATTAATTGACATTTCTTTGTAGATGTCTTTGGATATCTTTGACATTTTGTTTGTCACATATGCATTGTCAAAAATCCTAATTATATGAAGCATGATTCCATTCATAAAAGCAAGTTGAAGGGGTGAATACTCTCCATATATGCAGATATATGGGTTTACTGGTTCTTATTCATCATCTATGTCTTTTAGTTGTTCAGTAAATATCTTGAATTACGTTTTTGTATTAGTGTTTCCCTTAATGATAGAGGTCAGTATAAACAGAATTTACAACTTTCAGATGCAGGACTTATTCATTTCATGTAATTATTTGTTCCTATTTCAATTGATTAATAAAGTAATGGAGGTGGTGTCCCTTAAAACAAGTGCTTATTAATATCTCATACATGTGATGAGAATGCTAAAGCATGATTGAAAGGGGATCAAAAAATCAAAACCAGTGTCAGTATCCAAACTGTTTTTTTCTTCACTCCCTGTAAAGAAACATGAAAGACAGTGCAATTTCACATAAACTACATGAATGCAGCAAACGCATTAATAATGATCTGAGGGCCTTGTCAGAGCTCTACAGCCTGAATGTGATCATCCAACCAAAACCCCAGAGCTTAGCTCCCCCTTCTCCTGCCTTATCTCAACGTCCCACTCTGAATAGCTTTATTTAAGTCCACTGGGTGTGCCAGATTTACAGCAGAGAGCTCGAGTAAAGTGTGCAACGTTGGATTAATGTGCTTGTTTTACAGACACAAGATGTTCAACTATAATTTCACCACAGCTGAATGAAGCTGGTCTGTCCAGTACAGATTTAATTTTTGTCTGGAGTTTGTTAATCAAGACATGTTAACCTTTGGGTATTTAACAGTGATGGAGGTTTCAGTGGTGGTGAAAACTGCTATAGTATGAGGATATCGTGTAGAATTAGGCAACAGCAACTGTTAGTTCCTGGGTTTTACTCGAGGGAATATTGGGTTGTAATGGACCATAAACTGATGTCAGCCAAATCCCTATGTTACAACTCTGACTTCCCATCAAACCATAGCTGGATGCATCCACACGCTGATCATTTCACACGGTTAATTGAGCCAATCTTTCACTATCCACACACAATTACTGTTGCAAATCATATTTTTATCAGAACATTCCCATGCACACTCAGATAGACCTTCGAGTTATTTATTCAGGAGAGGGGCTTGAGCTGCTGTTAATTGAGACACAGAAATGGTTCCCCTGACTGCTCTCCGCAACATTTCCTCAGTATGGAAGCTTTTTATTTTTGGTCTCCTGGGTGTCAGCAGCCATATGGTGCCACATATACTTTTATCAACTGCAGCAACAACAAGGGAAAGGACGTACAGCGTGTGATAGGTGCCATTCTTAAAACGGAGGATACTGGTCTGACTGATATGTCACACTAGGCTGATAACATGTCACCTCAACACATCGGAGTGAGCATGCACCAAAACCAAAACAGAGCTAAAAGGGAACAGATATTGGACTGACATTCAACTGGACACAAACACATCTCTTAATGAAGCGCTAGCTAAAGTTCAGACAGTCACTCTACTCTACTCTACTCACCGACACCCCCGATCACTACATCTCCTTGTAGAGTCTCAGCACCAAATACTTTCTCGCAAGACTCATTATAGCATCTTCCGGATGTAGTTAAGTGGCAGCCATGATAAGACCTGTTCAATCATCTGTGTTCTGATGTAGGATTTCCAAAATTTTCAGCATTTATTCAAGCAAAGCCTGTTTTCTTCTTGTAATAAGCAACCATGACAGTGTGTGCTGTGTAGAGATCGTGTGGTCGAGCAAGAGTGAGAGAGAAACAGTCTAGAGATGGTGAATGTGAGCAGAGCTGAGGAAGAAGGTTAACAGTTTGTATATGTTGTCAGTCGGCGAGTGATGTACTGTACGGTCACCGTGTGGCAGTTTAACACTAACACTAAGACCTGTTGTTGGGACCTCATCACGTGGTCCTTACAATAGAGAGGCCTGCATGTAAAACCAAAAGCCTAACATTCTGCACCAGGCACAAAGCCTGCACATGAAGGAAATATGCGTCCAGTAAATCACACCTTATTACATTTCTCCAAATTTAAACCTCTCTTCTCCCATCCATCCATCCATCCATTTTCATCCGCTTATCCGGGGCCGGGTCGCGGGGGCAGCTGCCTGAGCAGGGACACCCAGACCTCCCTCTCCCCGGATACTGCCCCCAGCTCTTCCGGGAGGACCCCAAGGCGTTCCCAGGCCAGCTGGGCGACATAGTCACACCAGCGTGTCCTGGGTCTTCCTCGGGGTCTCCTCCCGGAGGGACATGCCAGGAACACCTCCCGAGGGAGGCGTCCCGGGGGCATCCGAAACAGATGCCCGAGCCACCTCAGCTGGCTCCTCTCGATGTGGAGGAGCAGCGGCTCTACTCTGAGCTCCTCCCGTGTGACAGAGCTCTTCACCCTATCTCTAAGGGAGCGCCCTGCCACCCTGCGGAGGAAACTCATTTCGGCCGCTTGTATCCGGGATCTTATTCTTTCGGTCATGACCCAAAGTTCATGGCCATAGGTGAGGGTCGGAACGTAGATTGACTGGTAAATCGAGAGCTTCGCCTTTCGGCTCAGCTCTCTCTTCACCACGACGGACCGATACAAAGACCGCATTACTGCGGCCGCTGCACCGATCCGTCTGTCAATCTCACGCTCCATCCTTCCCTCACTCGTGAACAAGACCCCAAGATACTTAAACTCCTCCACTTGAGGCAGGAACTCTCCTCCCACCTGGAGGGAGCAGGCCACCTTTTTCCGGTCGAGAACCATGGCCTCGGATTTGGAGGTGCTGATTCTCATCCCAGCCGCTTCGCACTCGGCTGCAAACCGCCCCAGGACATGCTGGAGGTCCCGGCTCGAAGGAGCCAACAAGACCACATCATCCGCGAAAAGCAGAGATGAGATCCATTGGCTCCCGAACCAGATCCCCTCCGGCCCGTGGCTGCGCCTAGAAATTCTGTCCATAAAAGTAATGAACAGAACCGGTGACAAAGGGCAGCCCTGCCGGAGTCCAACATGTACTGGGAACAGGTCTGACTTACTGCCGGCAATGCGAACCAAGCTCCTGCTCCGGCAGTACAGGGACCGTACGGCCCTTAACAGAGGGCCCCCGACCCCGTACTCCCGGAGCACCCCCCACAGTATGCCACGAGGGACACGGTCGAATGCCTTCTCCAAGTCCACAAAACACATGTGGACTGGTTGGGCAAACTCCCATGAACCCTCGAGCACCCTGCGGAGGGTATAGAGCTGGTCCAGTGTTCCACGGCCAGGACGGAAACCGCATTGTTCCTCCTGGATCCGAGGTTCGACTATCGGCCGAATTCTCCTCTCCAGTACCCTGGAATAGACTTTCCCGGGGAGGCTGAGGAGTGTGATCCCCCGATAGTTGGAACACACCCTCCGGTCCCCCTTTTTAAATAGGGGGACCACCACCCCGGTCTGCCAGTCCAGAGGCACTGTCCCCGACTGCCACGCGATGCTGCACAGACGTGTCAGCCAAGACAGCCCCACAACATCCAGAGACTTGAGGTACTCAGGGCGATCTCATCCACCCCCGGTGCTTTGCCACTGAGGAGCTTACGGACTACCTCAGTGACTTCGGCTTGGGTGATGGATGGGTCAACCTCTGAGTCCCCAGCCTCTGCTTCCTCTATGGAAGGCGTGTCAGCGGGATTGAGGAGATCCTCGAAGTATTCCTTCCACCGCCCGACGATGTCCCCAGTCGAGGTCAACAGCTCCCCACCTCCACTGTAAACAGTGTTGGTGGAGGACTGCTTCCCCCTCCTGAGGCGCCGGATGGTTTGCCAGAATTTCTTCGAGGCCGACCGGTAGTCCTCCTCCATGGCCTCCCCGAACTCTTCCCAGACCCGAGTTTTTGCTTCCGAGACTGCCCGTGCTGCCGCACGCTTGGCCTGCCGGTACCCGTCAGCTGCCTCAGGAGTCCCCCGGGCCAGCCAGGCCCGGTAGGACTCCTTCTTCAGCTTGACAGCAACCCTTACTTCCGGGGTCCACCACCGGGTTCGGGGATTGCCGCCGCGACAGGCACCAGAGACCTTACGGCCACAGCTCCGGACAGCCGCCTCAACAATGGAGGTGGAGAACATGGTCCATTCGGACTCAATGTCCCCAGCCTCCCTCGGGATCTGGTCAAAGCTCTCCCGGAGGTGGGAGTTAAAGATCTCCCTGGCAGAGGGTTCTGCCAGACGTTCCCAGCAGACCCTCACGATACGTTTGGGTCTGCCAGGTCTGTCCAGCTTCCTCCCCCGCCAGCGGATCCAACTCACCACCAGGTGGTGATCAGTTGACAGCTCAGCCCCTCTCTTCACCCGAGTGTCCAAGACATACGGCCGGAGGTCAGATGACACGACCACAAAGTCGATCATTGATCTCCGGCCTAGGGTGTCCTGGTGCCACGTGCACATATGGACACCCTTATGCTTGAACATGGTGTTTGTTATGGACAAACTGTGACTAGCACAGAAGTCCAGTAACAAAGCACCACTCGGGTTCAGATCGGGGAGGCCGTTCCTCCCAATCACTCCCCTCCAGGTAACACTGCCATCGCCCACGTGGGCGTTGAAGTCCCCCAGGAGAACGACGGAGTCCCCGGTTGGAGCACTCTCCAGTACCCCTCCCAGCGACTCCAAGAAGGCAGGGTACTCTGCACCGCTGTTCGGCCCATAAGCCGAGACAACGGTGAGAGCCCTATCCCCGACCCGAAGGCGCAGGGAAACGACCCTCTCGTTCACCGGGGAGAACTCCAACACATGGCGGCTGAGCTGGGGGGCTATAAGCAAGCCCACACCAGCTCGCCGCCTCTCGCCGCGGGCAACTCCAGAGTAGAAGAGAGTCCAGCCTCTCTCAAGGAGTTGGGTTCCAGAGCCCAGGCTGTGCGTGGAGGTGAGCCCGACTATTTCTAGCCGGTACCGCTCTTCTCCCATCGGCTGAAATTGGCCGAAAACTATGGGGTTCCATTTGTGCCAAAAATATGTCAACATGCGCACTGTCTATGTCTACTGAACATGTGAGAAGACATTTGTCTATGTCTATTAAACACTGAACTGTCGTTGTGTCATTTGACTTTGTCATTACATCGTGTCGTCATGCTGTGTCACTTGACAAAGTGTTGTTATGATGTGTTGTTTGACAGTGTCATTTTAATGTGTATTTTGGCAATGTCGTGCTATCGTGTTGTTTGACAGTGTCTTTACGTCCTTACTGCGTGTCGTTGCTATGTGTCGTTACTACATGTTGTCTTGATGTGTTGTTTGACAACGTCATTACAATGCGTCGTAATGAGTAACGTTACTAACGCAACGTACTATGCGTTGCGTTAGTAACGGCAGCCTCCGTTTCCTTTCTGATTGTGTCCGTTCGGAGTGGGGGGTTTCGGAATGGAGGGGTTTCCCCAATAGCCTTTTCGGAATAGTGGGGTCTTTGAAAAAAAGGGAAACCCCGCCATTACGATGAATTAAAGTCTATGTTCGGAACAACGGGGTTTCGGAAAGGCGGGGTGTAACCGTTGTTGCGTGTGGTTGCTGCGTGTGGTCTTGATGAGTCGTCTGACAACTTCGTTATGCGTGGCTAGCGCAGTAGTGCCGGGCGCTCCTTTGCCGGCTTACCCTTTCCGGGCATCGGAGGCTACCACGTCGGCACCAGGCGCCTCTTTCCTGGCTTAACCTTTCCGGTCGTCGGAGGCTACCACGTCGGCACCAGGCGCATCTTACTGCCAGCCCTCTCCTGCTCTGTGACCAATGAGCCGACAGCACACTCACACACGAGAATAACAATGCAGAATGCGGCTCTTTTCTCATTGGTCGAGGTACTGTCGCTTGCAAGAAGATACTGGAAGACAAGAGACTGAGGCAACTGGCAAAACAATCCAGCATGGCTCACAACGACACAGGTTCACAGGACACTGCAGACGGTATGCCTTCCACCATGAGCAGTAACGTTACTCCCCCGATAAAAAAAGAAAAGGCTGCAAAAATACAGACTCGAATGAGAAAAGAAAACGTGGCTGGAAAAAGTATAGATAATGTCTGCTGGCGCACTTTTTCTGTAGCCCACGGTGAACTGTTTGACGTGAAACAGCATGCATCTAGTGGTCTACACGTGAGGGACAACCCGGTGGACCCTTGACTGGTTTGTTGTCCACCAGGCAACACCAGAGGCAGATATGGTATGTAGAAAAAATAAGAATGTTTTTTAATTCCAATAAATGTCAGTATTTTGTGGCCAAAAAAATGTTTAGTGTAATAAACACAAACAATTGATAGATGAATACATAAAATAGATAAATAATACATAAAATTAACTGTCACCAGTGTCCATTGCAACAATGCCCTCTGAATGGAGCGGCAACTCTACATTGAAAATCAATGTAAATGGCGCGATGACACGCGATTCAGGTGTCAGCGGCGCGAATTGAGCGTCTGGCGCGGCATGAATGAAGCGTCTGGCGTGAAGCGAATGAAGCGTCTGGAGCAACACGAATAAAGTTGAAAATGTCCAACTTTTCAGGCGGCATCGCACCTCGACATCCAATCAGCGACGAGTTCAAGCCGACGACGTCACTTCCCTCACGTACGATTGTTTACGGTCGCTCAGAGCAACGAAGGAAGAGAAGCTAATTGTAGCTGTGTTTGGGCACCCAGTGCTGTACGACACCGCAACTCACCTGGCGGGAGATCCTGGCACCGACCCGAGCTAACAGGTCCTCGAACTGGGCTCCGGTCAGCCTGAGGTACTGCTGGAACCGGTTGCATCCAGACGGAGCTCCTGGAGGAGACAGTGAAATTCCCCCAGCTCCGTGCGTCTCTGGAGGACTTCATGAATCCAGACACGACGGCGGGTGGTTTTCCGGCGTTTCTGGGACTTGTACAGCAGGTACAGTGCAGCAACGGTGGTGATATCAGTCATGATAGATGTGGAAAAAGAGCGGGTTGAGAAATATCGGTTCAAAAATGAGCGGGCAAGCGCGAATGACGCGAATGAAGCGAATACTCCAAAATGATCAAGCGGCGCGAATGAAGCGTCTGAAGCGATTGTATACGCGTCGCGTTCGGTCTGAACGCCCCTTAAGAAAAGTCCCAGTTATGGCAATAAACGCAGTTTGTGGCTTGTTGCATTACGGACTGTCCACTGAACTTCAAAGTTTACTGAGCACCTAAATGTAGTTGGGTTTAAAGATACCATTTCATTTAAAAAGTAACACAAATAACAAAAAATATTGATTAGACTGTATTTCATTCCAATTAAATCTGCACTGTCATCTTCTTTTGTATAATGTTCTTTTGTATAACTATGAAGTAAGCAAGGATCTCACACACGGTGAAAAATCTTATGAAATACTATATATTTTTATTTCCACCAACAGTCAGATCCATCATTTTTCCATGTCTCTCTTGGGTTCCTTCTCAGGGACTGAAGGATGAACTGAACTAGCGTGGCCCAAGGAGGGCGCTCACACCAAAGTGGTGACGTCACAGTTACCCACAGCCACCCTGTGGTGATGAACAAACAGTTAACAGCCGTGTTTAAGAACATATTACCAGAGATGGGACACGTGCACACACAAAAACACACACAGACAGAGGTAGAGGCCAAAATCATGCAGGCGGCCCGCCGTTGCATAAGAGGCAGGGAAAACACTGGGTAATGATTCGGTGTTGGCGGGCTTATATGTTATTTAGCTCATTTAACCCTGTGTTGCTCATTCGTAAAACGTACAACCAGTCTTGTGATGAACCGGTCGGAAGGTTCGCTCACGTTGTCTGGGGTTGATGTTGGCAAATTAAAAACAAGAAGTTCCACCAAACCGACCCTTCCCACCCCCACCTCCGTATCATATCAAGCTAATGTTAGCTAACTACCGACTAGGCTAACAGGATAATATTAGCTAATTGACAAGCACTTACTGGGCAGAATGGCTCTTCAAATGACGAACAAAGTTTGAAGTTGTCGCTTGGCTGTCCGAGATGTTTATGTCGCATGTCTTGCACTGTGCTGAGCGTCTTTTGCTGTCAAAATGGTAATTTCGAAAGCCGAAGGCGATGACTCTCGGCACCCCTCCCGCTGCCATGTTGATGCAGATCTGATAGAAGAGGGCGGGTTTCTCAAATAAACACATAAGGTACGTAAAGAGGGCATGATTGATTGACAGGGTAGTGATCCAATCATGACAATGTAATCTTCGCATAGTCCTGAGGATAACCAGCGGAGCCGGAGTTGTTGGAGTACATCTACAACCAATGCCAGCAACTATGTGAGCAATTTGAAGCAAACCCTTTACAAATGGATTTGGAATTCCTCCACCGTCGCTATGAGGAACTCTATGCCATTCTTCAGAGATGTGTACACAACGGAATTTTTACAGACTTGGAGGTTGTTTTGCAAAGCATGCAGGAAGTGTTGCACTTGTTAGAAGCCAAAAATCAGCCAACACATGGATTCAAGCCTGCCATGCCGAGGACTGGGGAGAGAGGACGCCCCTCTTGGGACATATCTGGTGAACAACTGCAGTACCTCCTAGAGTTCAATTTTACTGTCAGGGAAATTGCACGCTTATTTGGCGTCAGTTACAGAACAATCAGGAGGAGAATGACGGAGAATGGTTTGTCCGTCAGAATGCATTATAGTGACATTTCGGACGAGGATCTCAGAAGAGTGGTCACTAGGGCATTAATAGAAAAGTCGACTTGTCGACTTCAGTGGCACAAGTCGACGACCTCTGAGAGGGATCGACAAGTCATGTGTTTTTTTGTCTCTCAGTGTTGCCAGATCTCCGGCGGTAACCAAGGAAACAGGATTGTGGACGGATCTGCAATCCCTGCCTCTGATTGGCTTACACTGATAAATATTCCTTGATTCAACCAGTCATCATAGTTACTTCATAAAAAGGGCGGTAACGTTGGCACGTGGAGGGTAAATTAAACACAAGACCAGAATACAACAACAAGAGACATGGCAGAAAAGGCAGTAGGTGACAGACACACATCACACGTATGGAGGTACTTCACTCTAGACCAGGGGTTCTCAACCTTTTGCAAGCTGGGCCCCCCCTCCTCCTCCTTCTCCCCCTTCCCCCCCCCCCCCCCCCCACACACACACACGTGACCGGTGTGCTTCTGCGTTGTGTTGGTTTGAATGATGCTGTGACACCGGGACCTCTTTGGAGACAATCTCCGTTTATTCTCCATGTAAATCGTACTGTCCACTCGAGCTCCTCTCCTGCAGGAGAACTGTACAAAAGGGCTGCCCGCGACTACGCGGCAAAATCATTATACAGTGAACAAACAACATATTTAACAAAACATACCTGACAAAATAGATAACAAGCAGAACCTCCATGTAAATCGTACTGTCCACTCGAGCTCCTATACAAATAAAATGCAGATAAAGATATCGACAAACCCGGAAGTTAGTTCGGTTTGTCATAGAGTCAAGCTAGCGATTTTCAACTGTTAAAACCACTATTTTAAAATGCAACTCTGTTAACATGTATACATTATTAGACAGGAACAGACATGACAATAACATTGAGACCAGAAATACATATAATAAACAAAGAGAAACATTAGGATGGTTCAGGATTATCAACTGAATGAAATAAGGTCACCCACCTCTCCCGCAGGAGAACTGCACAAAAGGGCAGAGGTGGGGGGCGCAGGAAGCATTTATAGTGGGGACCACAGAAGAAGAAATCAAAAAGTAGGAGCTCCGAGCTACACACATAGTCTGCACTGGATTCGGAGGCATTTTCTTGTCAGGCAGTAACAGATTTTGAGTAATTATATACATATTTCGTTAATCTCACAGGTTGACCCGGTTACACACACACACACACACACAGACACCGTCAGGGGCCCATGAAGGAAGAAGAAGAAAAAAAAACAGCTGTCCAGAATTGCTACAGGCCCTGTTTTTGTGAATGAAATATCTAGGGGCGGGTCGGCAAGGTAACGCTAAGTGGCCTTGATGCCTGTCAGTCATGATGAGTCTCGTCACCTCTCCGCTGTGTCTGCAGCTGAGCACGCCTTCTTCCTCCCTCCGGCAGGCAGCCTGGCCCTGCTGCAGTCCTCCTCGGACAGACGCTAAAGTTCACTTTAATTTTTTTATCATCTCTCCCTCTCTTGGGGTCGACAGAGAAACGTCTAGCGGCTGCTTCTCCCGAGTTTTCCTCTGCATATTTTACGACAGAAAGTTTGAATTTGAAGTCGTACTTTTTATTTTGTGCTGCACCGGAGCCATGGCGATCATTAATGTGATACTGACTGACAGGAAACAAGCACAATATGTGAATAAGGTGAAGAAGAAAAACGTGCAGTTGTCAGTGGTCACGTCTTCTTCCTTGATTAAAAAAAAAAATGAATTAGACCCGGCATTTATTTGGTTATTTATCAAAATATACACCTGCATCCGGCGGGTCCCTGCGGTTAATTAAAACCTGGCTATTATTTGGTAATATAAGTTACATTTACACGGCGGCGGCAATGCGCATCCTGGAGGCGGAGTGGTGGTCTGCAAGTCGGTCTTAAAGTACTATTCCGCCCTCCCTGAACGTAGGTGTCTAGTTTGGCAGATAGTTTAAACAGTTCTTCAATGATGGACAAAGCTTGAGGTTCAGGCTGTTTATTGCTGCCTCTCACATGAAGTGTACTGTAAAACTGATAGAGCGGAAACACAGGTTCAGATTGCTAGCATATTAAATTAAATACAGTGTGAGATGATGCTAAAACATTACCTAAAATGGCTAGCATAACTGCTATGTACTCTGCATGTAAACTAGCGCCGTTTAGCTTGATGCTAACACACAATGGGATTCGCCAATAACGCGCTAACGGAAATTAGCATCGCAATCGCGACCATAAACTCCAAACACAAACTATACATTAACTTCCAAAGTTTATCTTATTGAACTAACAACTGCGTTCATTAATATGAATACTTACAGACATATATTTTCTTCAGCTCTGTGTGAAAAGACCAAGAGCTGTTAGCTTATGCTGCTTCACTGCTGCTTTTACACTGGCCAACTACGGCAACTCAAAAATGTTAAAAGGTTGAAACACAAAATACCCAACTGAGTCAAACTACTGCCACCTCCTGGTGGAAACAGTGCATGCACGGTGGGGGCAGCACAAGTACAATAAAAATACTAGTGGTATGCACAACCATCTGAATCGGCATCCGCTAGCTAACCTGAGCGACGCTAGCACTACAGGGAGTCGTCCGGTCCAGAGGTCCGTCAATGTGATGATGTTATCAAACGACTTGTCGACTCGACTTCGACTTTATTGATAGATAAGTCGACCTGAAAAAAAACTTAAGTCATTAATGCCCTAGTGGTCACTGATTTCATCCAGCAGTTTCCAGATTCTGGAATAAAAAGTGTCAGTGGATATCTCAACAGTGTTGGAATAAGGTGAGCATTTATACAACACAAATAAAAAAATTGTCATGACTGTAGATTCACGTTCATTGTGTTCTTGTCTGGTTTTGTCTTGTGGGTTCTTGTATTTGATTTCCATGTCTTTGTATTATGTCTTGTGTCTTATGTTTTGTTTTTCCATGCCCTCATGTGTCCTTTAAAGGAGACATATTATGCAAAACTCACTTTTTCGTTGCTTTAGTGTGTATATTTCTATATCCGGAGTACCTCCCCACCCCTTAAGAATGATTATCGACCACTAAGTCAATGTTTAGTAAACTGGCGGAGTCAGGAAATGTGTCTCTAAAGGAGCCAGTTGGATTTCACCCGCACTGTTACGTAACAGAGTGGGTGATTTGAATACTCCCACCCTCATGCTGGATATCTCCTCCCATATTACGCTGGCTACCTGAACAAGGATCCGCCATTTTCTCTCTTCACTCGTACGCGACAGCCTGACCGCTACCATGTACAACCCGAAAGCCAAGCACTCCTGCTCTGTCATCGGATGCATGGATACTCATGTTTCCCTTCATTGCTTCCCTACCAAAGAGGATATCAGAGCGAAGTGACTACATTTTATTTTTCAGGGACGCGTCCCAGCTTCAGTGAGCAAAAGTGTTTTTGTCTGTGCC
Source organism: Sparus aurata (assembly GCF_900880675.1). Classification (NCBI taxonomy): domain Eukaryota; kingdom Metazoa; phylum Chordata; class Actinopteri; order Spariformes; family Sparidae; genus Sparus; species Sparus aurata. Next base: position 21,506,425 of record NC_044202.1, on the reverse strand, counting down.
AGTCACTCCACGCCGGACTGTTTCAGCAACCAGGGTCAGTATAAGGCTGGACTGGCAACAAGATTGTTCCTAGAAGATGGATCAATACCCACTGTCCGTGGCAACGCCACAGATGAAGGAACTGCAAGTATTTAAAAAAACCTGTAGTTTGTGTTACTTTGGCCGTTTAGCACATGAGCTATGGCTAACCGTCGATGTAAATATGAGGCTGAACTAACGTTAAGTTACAACTTTGGGCTTACTGGTCATATGATTCACTGTAATGTTAATCAGCAGTCTTTTAAAACATGACACTAAATTGAGAAAATTAATCAGGATATTGATATTTGATCGCTTCGAACCGGCCGGTGAACCACTGCTCGGCCGTGAACATGCTAGCTAGTTAGCTCACCGTCCGCGAACAACTTGTTACTGTTGCCTTTCCGACGTGAATACGCATGGGAGACCGTCTCCTCCACATGCTCACGGCCGAGCAGACGGTATGAAATGGTCTCAGTTGTTAACGGACGGTGAGCTGCGTTAATGTATTATCATGTTGTGCTTAAGGAGGCTAAAGACTTCCTTTGTGTTAGTATACATGTAACTACGTGTGTAGTGTTAGCTGCTGGCTTGAGAGACCCGAGCTGAGAGTACCAAAACGTTATCTGCAGTAAAGCAATCACTACTTTGTTTTGGAGCCGTAGACAGGGGTTACCTGCCTGCTGTGCTACGATTCAGGCTTCATTTTCCAAGTGGAAGAAAGGAGAATGCACAGCAAAGCCAGTGAAGGAGCAACCAACCTTTCGTAAGTTTTAAACCTTTTATTGAAAATCACACAGAAAAATGAAACAGCCATTATAAAATACTTGTAAAATAAATAAAATATAAATTAACCAGTGTCTATGGCTTTTTCTAGTTTTTTTTAGATAAATAATAAACAAACACGATAAAGTAAGCACAATATTTCACTTTTTCTAATTGCAGATTAGGTGGATGACATCTTGGACCTGGTGTTTGAGAAGTTTTTTCAGGACCCTGGTTCATACGCAGATGAGGTTTTGAAGATCTCCATTCCTGAGGCGCTCTCTGCGCAGTTAGAAACGCCGGACAATAAGGAGGTGATAGACCACTACGTGACAAGGTTCAGTCAAGGGCCGGTCTGAACCCCACATAGACTCCCTGAGTGCCGGGGAACTCCGTCCGTATACGCAGGGCCACACAGCTGGGCAGTGCCACACGAACTCTTCGGCCAAGGAAAGCCCCTACACCAGCTCACAATGCTCCTATATGCCAAGTATCTGTAACGGCTGAACAGAGTGGACATATTTAGTTATACATTTATATTTAGACATAATTTTTGATTAACCTTATATTTTTTTGTAAATATTTATATTACCTACTGTTTAACAACAGGCAATAAAAACTAGTTGTACATTCAGTAACTTTTTGAATAGTTGTGTGTTGTTTGCTGTACTTGTATTTATAAAAATAAAACTATATAAGCTGTTTTTTGTACTTTCAGTGTTTGACATGTAGACATAAGAATTATGATCATCAAGAGACAGGTTCGTAGGAGTGGGATGAGTATCCAAAAGTACAAAACATAAATTCCCTACATTATCTAATTTGTATTTCCACCATTTATTAGCAGCAAGTTGGTCATAGACCGAGTTGTAGATGTTGCTAATAAATTGTATTCTTGCAAATAGATTTTGTGCAGAAATTTATCTTTTCTAGTGTTTGATATGTAACATTTTAACAATTGTCAAACTGCCTTTCAAAAAGAAAAATAAGCAACAAAGTGGAAAATTGAATTTATTTCATTACTCAACAGAATTTATACCGTATATTACCAAATAATAGCCAGGTGTCAATTAACCAGGGTCTCAATTAAACGCCTGTCCAAAACAAACGCCTGGTCTGTTAAGTAGTTGAAACAAACAAATAAAACGCCCCGGCTTTTATTTGATATTTTAGGGTATGCAAAAAAAAAAACAACTTACTGTTCTATTCCCCTCAGACGTAAAGGCCCATAGTCTGCTCTGTAGATATTTAGTGCATTCTGAAGTGAGAATTCACACTGGTACGAGGCCAGGGTGGTCTGCCATGCAGGAAGGTGAGTTTTGAAGCTGATTTAGTCTTCTTATAACCTGTAAATGAGAAAGGTTAAGTGACGTTTGATGACAGATAATATGACTGAATAGTTACATTTTCATTAAACAAGCAGACATTCTCAGGCGCTGTAGGCATTGTTATGCATCTAAACATAAGTACACCTAAACCAGAGGGAAAAAAGGGAACATATAACTTTTAGTTTTATTTGAATATGTTGTTAGCAATAAGGACTGGTCAGCTTGTGCAACGATGTAACGTTATTAATTGGAATTAGTGCATTATGTTGAAACGCAGTACAAACAGATAAACAGACATTACTATGGAGGGTACGGAGCTGGCAGACAGTCGCCCCAGCCCGCACTACATCCCCCATTTCACACCTTGGTTGAAAAATTAGCACACGCGCGAAAAGTGTATATCTGTGGATAGTAAGTTAGATGTCGGACAAAATAATGACGTAACAGTTAACGTTATTACAGCGTAGCTGAGAATAAAAAAAAGAAGTGCTACATTCCCACTCGTAGCTGCCGAAAAACATTGCGGACTCGTAAGGGGAATAGCATGCTACTTATGTTTACCCAACACAAATCTAGATTTTTATAAGCAGTGAGTTACACAAAGAGCGGTCAGCGGTCGACCGTATTTAGTCAGCGACCGTATTTACCCGACGTACAAACATACAGATTTTTAAGAAAAAGTAAAATAAAGCTCACAACTCACCATTCAGAAACGTCTTGTTGCAGTCTACATTGAACAACTTATTCGCTAGCTCCTTCTTGATCAGGGTCTGACTCTGGTTCAAACATGTAAGGTTGGACAGCAAAGTTTCCTCCTGCAGCCATGTTTCTCCCAGGGTTCACGCTCAATTGTTGTCATGGTAGCATGAGCGTGCCGGCGTCGTTACACCTCCCGGAAGACGTGGGTGGATTACCTGTGTCTCATTTGCATTTAAAGAGACAGGCACTCAAAACCGACTGTTCTGAACAGGGCTGTTTTGGCAGGGTTATTGAACTGTTATGAACTGCTATTGTGCTTCATCCTTATGGTATTTTGACCAAAGCATGTCACAGACATTTCATTAGGACACCAGGGAACTAGATTAACTTGTAGAAATAGGGAATAATATGACTCCTTTAAGTGCTCCTGTGTATTTTCCTATGTTCTTCCCTCTGGCTCCCTCTGTCTGTTGTATTGTTCCCTTCATGTTTTCTCATGTGCTCCTCCCCTTCGTTACCACACCTGGCCTCCTCCCTCCTCTCTCTCCTCACCTGTTCCTTGTCCGGTCATTGTATTTGTCAGCCTCTGTCTACGTCCATGTTCTTCGTGTCCCCACGGTATGTGTTCTTTGGATTTTGATTTCTGGTTTTCCGATGTTTGATTTGAACTTTGATTTTTTCTTTGTACTTTGTCCTGCCTTTAAGTTTCTACTTTGCCTTGCTGGTTTTTTGCAACTTTGCCTTTTGTCCCCTTTGTTCTTTTTGTACCTGACTCCGTTTTATTTTATTTATTTATTTTTTTTCAGCTTTAAATAAAGCTCGCTTTTTGTTTCCCCATAACCTTGCCTCCCGTTCCATGAGTAACTGCATTTGGGTCCACCCTCCTCTTTCCATAGTCTTCCCTTTAACCCTGCCTGACAGAATGACCAGACCAAGTAAAATGGACCCAGCAGACAACAGCAAACAGCTTTTGGATATTGAGAACAAATTGTGGGGGCATCTTGATGGTATGACGGACATAAGGGAGATGCTACAGGCAATAGCAGAATTTGACAGGGATCTGTTTAGGAAGCACTGGTTGAGGGCAGTTGCATGCGCTGTGGAGCTAATTGCTGACGTTGCTGAACTCAGGAGGACCTTGCTTAACAAGCTAAACGGTAGCAACTTTCAGCTAGCTCCCAGTGTACAAGCCCATGCCTCAGTCGCAATTCTGGACAAGCCCGCAGTTTCCCCTTTTTGGGGAACCCGCCTGGCCTACAAAGTGCCCCCACCGAGAAGGCGAAGTTCTCGGCCACGGCTCCCTGGCTCCCATGCCTTAGCCACAGCCAAGCTACCAGCCCAAACCCTCTCCTCAGCTCCGGCCTCAGCTCCGGCCTCAGCGCATGCCTCAGCCACAGCCAAGCTACCAGCCCAAGCCCATGCCTCAGCCCATGCCTCAGCTCGAGCCCCAGCTCCAGTGTCAGTTGCCCAGCCGACGCCTGCCGGGTTTGCACCGCTGATGGCTTGGCTGACACCCAGACCGACACCTGCCAGTGGCCCTCAGTGGCCTTCAGCCCATGCCTCCGCCGCTGGCCTCCAGCGCGCCTTCAGCTTTGTCTTCGCCACCGGCCTCCAGGGGGTCCCAGCCCACGGCTTTGCCGCCGGTCTCCAGTGCGCCTTCGGCCTTGTCTTCGTCGCCGGCCTCCAGAAAGCCTACGTCTTCATCTTCGTCGCCGGCCTCCAGAAAGCCTTCGTCTTCATCTTCGTCGCCGGCCTCTAGTGGGTCCCAGCCCACGTCCCCGGCCTCCAATGGGTCCCAGCCCTCGCCTCCACCCTCCTGTTTGTTTGGACCTGATTTCCATGTCTTTGTATCATGTCTTGTGTCTTATGTTTTGTTTTTCCATGCCCTTATGTGTCCTTCAAGTTCTCCTGTGTATTTTCCTATGTTCTTTCCTATGTTCTGTTGTATTGTTCCCTTCATGTTTTCTCACGTGCTCCTCCCCTTCGTTACCACACCTGGCCTCCTCCCTCCTCTCTCTCCTCACCTGTTCCTCGTCTGTTCATCAGTGTCTGTGTATTTAGTCTGTGTGTTCCCTTCACTCCTTGTCCGGTCATTGTATTTGTCAGCCTCTGTCTACGTCCATGCTCCTGTCTATGTTCTTCGTGTTGTCTATGTCTATGTTCTTTAGTTGATACTTTGCCTTGCTAGTTTTGTGCGACTTTGCCTTTTGTCCCCTTCTTTTTGTACCTGACTCCGTTTTTTTTTTTTTTTTTTTTGTATTCAGCTTTAAATAAAGCTCGCTTTTTGTTTCCCCATATCCTTGCCTCCTGTTCCATGAGTAACTGCATTTGGGTCCACCCTCCTCTTTCCATAGTCTTCCCTTTAACCCTGCCTGACAGAAATTATGTTTGTGTAGGAGTTTATGACTGTGTATGAGTTAACTTTTTCTTCTTCTCAAGGGTTCAAAGATCTCGAGTGATGGAAACTTTGAGACTTGTTGATCCTGTCAGCACAATTTGTCGTGAGCTTGGAATTAACATCATTCCAAAAGGTACTCAGTACCAGCACCTATGGCTCTGTGGCACATCTACGGAATCACAAGTTGATTCGGTCAGTCTTTCATTAAAACTTTATTTTTTTTTATAAGAGATAAGTATTTCCTTCTAAATAATAAGGAAGTACAACTGATTTTTCTGTTGTAGTTGGAGAATTGTGACCCAGGAATCGATGGCTACAGCAGAGAAATGATGTACCTCACTGCAAGTGAAAATAATGGAGCCTCCACTGTTCTCACAGCTTTTCTTGGAGCTGTCCATCAGTTTGGAATTCCAACGAGGGTCCGCAGTGATAAAGGAGGGGAGAATGTAGCTGTGGCTTGCTTCATGCTCGAGCATGACCAGGACCAGGTATATTAATACTGCTTTCGCTCTTTTCGAATCGAGTAATGTAGTCATTGAAAAACCAGGACACATTTATACACTTGTGCTGAACTTTGTCTTATTTATAAGTAATGCTTTGTGCACTTCTAATGTAATTTCTGTTTTTTCTATCTCAGAAAGAAGTTTCATAACGGGACGCAGTGTTCATAATCAAAGAATCAAGAGGCTATGGAGAGATGTTTGGTGTTCTGTGATGGTGAACTACCATACAGCATTTCAGCACCTGTTTGCCACAGGTGCTTTGCAATCTGACAAGCTTGACCTGATTTTGTCTGCATTATGTGATGCTTCCCCGAATAAATAGACATTTGCAGCTTTTCAAGCAAGCGTGGGACCGCCATTCCCTTTCCACAGAGCAAGGAAGGTCACCTCAACAACTGTGGATTGCAGGGCAATTAATGGCTAATAATCCAATCTCTGACCCCATCAATGAGCCGGTCTGTCTGAGAATTATCTTCACTTAAAGTAACAAATTTAAAGAATGTGTGTGTATATATTACCATCAACTCCAGCACATACTGTATGTAGGTGTTGCTATGGAGCAATTTATGAATTTACTGCACAACTTGCTCACTTACTTCCAGCAAGGAGGTTATGTTTTTGTTGCTGTTTGTTTGTCGTTCAGTCCATCAACAGTTTTTCAGGAAACTTGGTGGAGGGGTGTAGTATGGACAAATGCATAAACATTGTCCACAAATAGTGTTTAGGGCATATTGCTTTAGTGGACTTTAAGCATTCTCTAAGTGCAGTTTTCACTGAGATAGCTTTCCAAACATCTTTGTGACCACATTTTGCTTTCACATAGGGGGAAGACTATGGAATTGACTGGGAGGGACCAACATCAGTAGACCAAGAAGGGGCCATCAACGTTCCCGAAACACCTGGGGTCCATTTCACAAAGCAGGTTTAGTGAAAACTCTGAGTCTGTTAACCCTGAAATGAGGGAAACTCTGAGTTTTCCGTTTCACAAAGGGAGGTAACTCAAACCAGAGAAAGAGGGGTAACTCTAGCCTGTTTCACAGAGAGAGGTAACTTAAGCTCTCGGTTAGTTACCATGGTAACATACTCTCTGAACCTAACCTGGTCGGGACCAGGTTTTTCTCAACAAACCTCGAGTTTCTCTCTGTCTCCGCCCTCTTTCAGCCACACACGGTATTTGATTTCCTCATTCATTCAATCAGCAGGCGAGTTTTGGCGCGTATAGTTCTCATCGATCATTGCAAAAATCAGTCAGTAGCTCTACATTATAAGTTATATTAGGTGGCGACTACCATTCACTACCATGGCATGTCCTTTTGATAATGATCCCGTGGATGAAGGTGCAGCATTACTGCGCAGAGAATTAAATATTCGTCGGGAGATGATTGTGAGACCGCGCATAGATGTTCTTGCATTTCCAGACAATTTTTGAGCGGTACCGTTTCACGTCACAGTCCATTTACATACACAACCTGATCCGTCCTTACATTTCCAACATTACCAACCAAAGTCATGCTCTCACATCCCAGCAGAAATTGTGTGTTGCGCTGCGTTTTTTTTTTTTTTTTTTGCAAATGGGAGTTTTTTATACAACGTCGGAGATGCACAGCACTTGAGCAAGGCAACTGTATGCAGAGCGGTCAGAAAAGTGTGCCTCGCCCTGAAATGGCTACTACCCATCTTTATCATTTTCAGCTCCTCTGCCTCCATTAGAGGTGGTGGTGCTGGGCCACCACCCGTTTTACGGGTATCTGCTTTCTTTCTGTTAGCTGAGTAGAGGGTCTGTGTTAGTTTAAATAGGCTTAATTATTTAACAGAACATGATATAGATGAGAAGACATTTATGTGTGTGAAAACAGTTATGTTGGGGATAAAACAACTGTACAGTCAAACTGCCACTTAATATTTACTTTACAATGTAAAACATGATCAAAATGAGGTAACCCCATGAGATTAAGCCGAGGTCTAATGTTTTTATGTTTCATCTTAAGCTGCAGCCAAGTGCGCTTCTCCCCCGCGGGATTGCACCTAAATTAAATAAATTAATAGGCTACCACTCAAGTTTCCCCCTGTAATATTATCGTGATTGCAAAGGACTACATTTAAACTTGCGCGTTGACCCGAGCACCATTGTTCTCCCACGCCGTCTCCCTCTCTTTTGCTGCTGCAGCGGTGTTACACTTCCTTCTAAAAACGTGCTCAAACTCACCGTATGAGCGCATTAATATTTTCAATTTCAGTGGGTTGAAAAACGTAGCCCTCCTCTTCCCCGTTGCCATGGTGACTCGTCGAATCGGGGCTCCATTGATGCTGTTTTTTTATACTTGTGGTGCACGTGCTTAACTCCAGGTTAAACTACTCGGAGTTGATCGAACTAACTCAAATCAGCTGTTCTAGAACTCAGAGTTTCCTATCTCAGAGTAGATCAACTCAGAGTTCAGGGTTAGACTCAGAGTTTGTTGAACCTGCTTTGTGAAACGGACCCCTGATGCTCTGAAGAACCTTGTTTACCAACACCTCCAGGGAAGAATTGACCTGAATTGACATGTATGCTGTACTGTGATAATTGGCTACAATTCTTCTGCACAAATAAACGTGAATAATTACAACCCATTTTGTTACTCAATTCTTGCTTATGCCATACTTGAAATGCAGCACTTTGCTCATTTAGTTTGTGTCAGGCCTACCCCCCTCTCCTACCTTGGGAGTACAAATACAATACTAATGTTCATTAAATTCTTTGTACTTATTTACATTGAAAAAAATTATGATGCATTACTAATCTGTTTCTCACTCCGATATAAAACATAACCGCAGTCAAGCCTCACTACTGCTGTTAGTACTATGGCAATAAATGTCTTGAATGGAAAAAACAGTGGTGGCCTCACATGCTTACAGATGCACCATGGTGATTTCTGCAAACCATTCAAACTATGGTCCTACAGCCCCACAGTCAAATTCTGAGGTAATAAAACAATTACTCTGAAATTCAATTATCCGTTTGTGAAGCAGTAACACAAAGGAGGCAAAGTTGAAAACTTTATTTGATTGAAATATATAGAACTATAGTATCATTTATAATATAAATGACATAATTAAATGTATATAGTTGCTTAATTATATAAAGATAATATCTATTAATATAAATTGAATAATTAAAATCATTTTACAATATGAATTTCCCCCATAGCGAATTAAGTCACGTAAATTCTGGGGGGTTGCAACAGCAAGCATTTATGGTTCAGGAACTAAGCCGATGAATGTCCAAAAAAAAACTTTCATCGTTCAAGGATAGATGAATGGGAGACATCCTGGAATATATAACAAAAAGGAAAGACAAATTAATACTTCCATGTGCAAGACATCCTCTCATGTCACTCTTTATCAAATTATTTGGGGTTGCTGTTAAGTTTATCAACCTTCATCAAAACATCTTCCATTTGCATTTTATGTTTTCCACTCTTCATGCGTACAGCTGTTATATCCCAGCATAACACCTGCAGTCCCTTTAAATGGGATTATGACTCCGGGCCAACCAAAAAAAAAATGCATCGAGTAGTTGCACACTTCAGAATTGTGAGAGAAATGGTGAAGAAAGCAAGAGAGCTTTTTACCTTCACATGGACTCAAAATAACCCAAACGTTGGAGACTGGAGTATCCCTGACTCCATATACTCTGTGAAGATGGAGTAGGATGGATGGAGGGGAAGGCGCAGGATCACTTCACATGTGTTTGCCTCTGGGAATATCCTCCGATACCCATTGCTGTCATGGAGGAACTGAATTGTAGGGTGGTTGGGAAACCCGAGTGGGGGTATGCAATCAATCCCTGAGGCAAAAATCAGCATTTGCTCCAGAGTCACAGGTCTAGTTCCCTCTAAACGAAAAGGAAAACAGAAACAATACTTGCATCAATAATGTGCGTTCAACTCCCAGCATCACAAATCTAAACAGACTATTTTAATGGCAAGACATGGAACATTAACCAAAAAGGAAACTCACTTAGTGTGAATATATGTATGGAAAAAAACAAAAAAAAAAAAACATCCACTTCAATCAACCAATCCTTCCAAAACATGAGGGCTTGGTTCTCCTGTCTCCTCCTGTTGCTCCCAGGAGGTGAGAAGCAAGGACTGAAGAGGTCCAGCAGGTCCTGCACCTCAAGAGCTTTTGGGCCGCCAACAAACAGTGGTTTCAAAACATCTGGGTCCTTCTCAATTGCCTCTGCAACCCCGAGAGTTTTTAACCCATCCACCAACCTGACAGAGCAGAATGATTAGAATTAGAAAAAAAGTAGTCTTTTTTTCAGCAGTCAGCCAAGCAAGATTCCTTCCACCTGCACACATTCCACCTTGTCTTAAGACATAGAATCTTACTACTAGGTCCCTTTTCTTCTGATTATACATATATATTACTATACAGTTTTTGGAATGGCACTTAATACACATACATTATATTATTGCATCATTGTTTAGAATGTAGTTTGTTGAATTCAGCTTAAATGCAAGTGGAATTGATCAAATATTTGAGAAAATGTTCGTAATTAGCCCTGTTGTGCACTATATCCTAAAAAGCCAAAATTCAGTATGGAAGGGAAAAGATTCTGAGGTCATTTGTTACTTACTGTTGTAAGGCCTTTTGTTTTCGCCCCTCAACATAGGCCCTCGCGGCTTCCTCTACAAGGTCATGTTTTTGGTCGACTGTGTGGAGGAACCCAGGACACCCAAGCAACCCCAGTAGGCCCGAAAGCATCAATGACAGCGCCACGCGCATCCTCCAGTGTTTCTGCATCCTTTATCTATGTGACAATAAAGGGATATTCAGAATTGTGTGTTGTTAAAGCGTGTCCTGAAGGTCACAGTAAATGCAATATTACATCCTAAGGTAAGCATAACTTTTTGTTTGCTTAAATCTGTAATGAACTTGTCAAATACAACATTCTCAAAATAAGTATCCACAAAAACATTCAATGAGTGGACTTTAATGATCCAAGTTAATGTATTATTTTCACTCGTCCCACACTTGAGGTCGTGTTTACCTTTTGCAGCTTATCTCTGACTTCAGAGTCATCCACCTCCTCCATGCTGATTTGTGGAGTGGGACGGCGGGAGACACGGCAATACAAGCGCTCTGAAAAATAAAAGACGGCCTGACACCTCCATGAACTAGGGCCACAGATAGCATCTGCCCAAGATCCTTGTAAAGCCCATTGTCCACTGCTGAAAAAGACAAATGGAACACAGACAAGAGTATGAAAACAGACTCAAATGGACTTAAATCCATGCCAATATTTTTTCCAAATGTGTAAAAGACAGTATTTGTTGCTCAGTTGATATACAAATTGTTATTGAAGGTTAAAAAAAGTAGCTCTATAATGGTAGATTTGAGTGTTGCATACCACGAGACACCAAGGGCAAATACCACGAGACACCCAGGACAGAGTCTCTCATAATGTTTACGCTGTTGGATGGCGGAGGTACCCCATCGTGCATCTGGCTGCGGAGTTGTCATAATAGAGATATGACATCAGGTCTGCAAAAAGAGAGTTTACATTCACATATTTTTTAAACAAACTTGCATACCATATTTCCATCTAAAAAATGTCTAAGATAATGACTTTGGCCGTGATTTAAATATGTTAACACTGCTGAATGTAACTGTTCATTTATGGCATTAATTACTCACTCGCTTGCCACATCCTCATCAGACTACTCACCACCGGACAACACAATTATGGGTCTGAGTAAAGTAAAATGGATAGCTTGCAGTCACTGAGCATGTACCACATATTAAGGACATTACCTGGCTGGTCATAGGTATTAGCTATAGTATTATTAGTAAAAATTAGTAACATCGTATTGACTATGCTTTGAAACGGTGCAGGCACTGATAAACAGGATACTTATATGCAGTACATGGGCTACCATGTGTCTGAGTTAATGAACTTTTGTCATTAGCCAGAAAGCTAAAGCTTGTTTTAAGTGTTCTTTAGTTTTGTACTTGCGCACCAATTGTCTCTTGGGTGTTCCCCAGATCTGTAGTTATGGTCTGAGGTCTGCAAACAAAATAAGATTTGTAATTACTGTAGTCATAATGTCCCAGGAGGTCATGAGACCTGCTAGGGTAAAGGGTGCACTGTTGAACATTTTTTTTACATAGGAAGTGTGCTTACTGTTCCTCCGCTGTTGCCCAAAACCAACCTGGAGTGATTCATAAATAGCCAAGGCAAGGTCCTCATCCTCATGACAGTGACATCCAGTGAGCATTGCAGCACAAACCTTTACATTCCTATTCTGGTTGCCGACTAAACGCAGGTGGTCAATTAGAAGTATCTTATATCTACCTATTGAAAGTCTTATACTGTGTAGCTATGTTATAGTTCACATTACCATGTCAGATGCCTTGCCAAGTCGCAGAGGGGAATGTTCATATTACAAATGAGACATGTTTCCATGACAGTGGGGGCCTGAAATTAAAGAAGTGAGATTAAATATGTAGTAGCAATCTTTAAAACAGACAAATCCACTAAAAGGACATTGTGTGTACCTCCACCACAGGCAGATGCAGAGTGAGTGATCACTGTAGTGGGGTTATGTACAGCAGGGCCCTCTTGATGTCTATGTGGCGCCTCAGGTATTCAATGGAGTATCCCCATTCATTTTTTTGCTGCGGTCGCTTTTGGCAAGAACATAACCACCAGCTCCACGAAGTGGTGGGAAGGTGGTGTACAGTACATCAGTAAGATGTTCATGGTTCATGTTATTGTTGAAGTTCAATTCCACATTCTCCAAAAAAATTTGCCTCTTGAGGATTGGGAACTGCCTCAGCACCTGGCTCAGGGAGGCACACAAAGGTATGGGTCCAGGGGACCCCTCGCTTCCTTTTGCAGGACCCTTTCCACCCTCCAGAACTAACCCCATAGGGCCAAAAGAGACGGGCAAGGTTAGCCTGAATGTTGGGCTGTGGGTCCAACTGTCTTTGACATGAGGTCCACACAGATAGCGGCATAGAGGGTGTTGCTGAAGATGAGGATGCCAAATAGGGAGATGGAGGCAAAGAGGTAGATGACTGGTGGGGAGACAGCACAGAGAGGGATGTAGAGGGTGCCGCAGAGGAGGATGAGCGGGATGCGGATGGTGGAGCAGAGGAGGATGCGGATGGTGGAGCAGAGGAAGATGAGGTGCTGAAGCATGTTTGGGCAAGGAGGGAGGTTGTCCTCTGCATGTGCCGAAGTAACTCTTGTATTTCTTCAGCCCTTTGAAGATAGAAGACAATGACAGATGAACTCATTTTTTTCACACTTTCATGTTTATTCTGATTCCATATTTGGTAACAATGCCTGGAAGATCACAGGAGAGTTTTATATAATACATTTGTCACGGCGAAAAACTAAGGACATATATATATATATATATATATATATATATATATATTAGGGCTTTCAAAGTTAACGCAACATCCTCTTAACGCCGTTAATTTTTTTAACGCGCGATTAAAAAAATAGCTTTAGGAAGCTACCCCCAAAGGTAGCTTCCTAAAGCTTCCTCTGTGCCTCAGGTCTCGCTGCTCTCGCTGCGTTTGTGTAGGTGTGAGTGTGTGTGTCTGTGTGTCTGCGTGGCTGTGTGTGTAGGTGTGAGTGTGTGTATGAGTGTGTATATATTTGTGTGTGTCTCTGTGCATGACTATGGGGGTGGGAGGGTTGGGTTCTTTTAAGCTTCTTCTCCTGATTTTATTTGCTGTTTCTCTTTTTCTGCTGTAAGGCACTTTGTGATACTTTCTGTATGAAAAGCGCCATATAAATAAAGGTTGATTTGATTTGATTTGATTTGATTTGATTTGATTAACGCTCGGTATTAAAGGTCCCATATTATACTGTTTTTCATCAATTTCACACAGCTGTCAGAGGTCCAACAACTCTGTATTCTATATGTATTGCCCCAAACACATCCGTGGTCCTGCATTCCAGCTGTCTAAAAGTCGCTCTGCTGAGCGAAGCCCCTTATCCTAACGGTAGCATGCGCTAATGTTTACAGTGGATGTAACACTATGGCTCGCGGAGATTTTTTCGTTCAACCGAACCAGTTTGACCCAGAATCGGACCCAGAGGGAGAGGTTCCAGAAGAAGTACAGACTCTGCGGCTGCAGCAGGACGTTTCAGAATGGTAAGTGTGTCTGAATAATGTTAGTTTGTTTGTATGTGTTGTTACAGTTACTACCATGTAGCTAATGGCTAACAGCTGGCGAAAGCTGTGTTTGTCTCCAACACAGTCTCCAATCTATTATACACTGTTTGCATCGTCTCTGTCTCCAGTCTGCACGTTTCCAGACTTTCTACTGTGACAACCAAGCTCCCTCGTTATATTATTAACATCAAACTCACTTCAAACGCCATTGCATAGCGGACTGAAGTGGAGCTAACTAGTTAGCCAATTTCCAGCTGACTTCATCACACTCGTCGGCAACTGTAAATACTGTCAAACCGCGGCGATACTTATCGGTGGCTCGGGTGCAGTTGCTGGGTCCGGTATGGTTGGGACTGATCCTTTTACCAGGATCAGTGTCGAGCGAAGCCAGCTTTGTACTGACATTCTTTACTGAAGCAGTCTGATGTGAAGTGGTTAGCACACACATACAAGCTAACACGAACCGCAGCCGAAATGTTGTCATTAAAAATGAAACACAACCACGGTCTCTTCTGTTGTTCTGTAGCTGGGACAGAATATAGGCACTTATGTTGATTTATACAACCAACAACAGAGCAATTGCGTGTCTAGCTCTGAGCGACAACGTTGCGAAACACTGCCGTCTCTCCGCTGGACACACCGAACTTCGCCTCGGGGATGAACGCCCCCCTCTCGGATATCTCCTATCACCACGCAGAGGAGGCTGGCCTGTGATAATGACTCCTTTCGTTACGTAACGAAAGGAGCAGAATCTGAACAGCCTGTAGGAGAGCTGTGTTACCAGTGGGTGGGCTGCAGAGACCATGCAGGACTCGCTTGTTTTCCTCATTCTGGGAGTTGGCAGGCTCAGGGAGGACCAGCTTATATATGTAGAGAGCAGCGAAAACGTGTTTTTTATGATATGGGACCTTTAAAAAAAAGAAACGCGCATTGTGTGATTTACGGCCGTCGATGGCATCTGTAGTCTTGATCCAGAGGGTGGCAGAAGAATAAGAAAGAGAATTAGAAGAAGAAGAAGCAGGGTTGGCATTCGGGAAAAACGCGGTGGACTGAAAAGTGAAAGTACATGGAGAAAGGACTTATGAACGGCAAATTTACTTTCAAAACACTGCCAGATGGTTCGGTCGATAGGACAAAAGTTATCTGCACGTACTGTGGACATGACATGAGTTACCACTGAAGTACGTCGAGTCTCAAATATCATTTGCAAGCCAAACACACAGCACATGGTGCTCAACCTCGTTCCTCACAGTCCATGTTTTACATTACACACAAACGTAAAGCCCCAGTTTACACATAATTCCTTGTCATAACTATATTGGTGCACATAAAATATTACCTGTAGATTATCATTGTGCTGTCAGATGGACTCTGCTCAGGGAATGAGGTCAAATCATGTCATGATTAAATGCAATAACATTTGCTAACATTACATGGGCATGACAGGATGCACAACGTAAAATCACTTTCAGGATTTGCACCTTCAGCAAAATGCATGTATTTGCCCAAATGTACAATATTTATAACAAACATAAAAGCAGACACTTACACTTAGAGCTTAGATCTGGCCCCAAAAAAATCAAGCCCGACCTGACCCGAGCCGAGCCGGTGCAGTGATGCCGGTAACGCGTTACTATAATCTGACCACTTTTTTCAGTGAGGAGTAATCTAACACATTAATATTTCCAAACCACTAATCAGATTAAAGTTACTTATTCAAATCACTGTGCGTATTTTTGTCATTTTCCTTAGTAAAAATATATATTTTTGCTTTCTTCTTGCGTCTCAGGGAGTTACGTCACGTGCGCGAGAAGTCACGTTTTCAGCACGAGGACACTCACTCACGTGTAAAACCAGGCAGTGGCACAAACATCATGGAGGGAGGAGAGAGATGCGCCTTTTGTAGCTGGAAATACAGTCATTACAGTAGCTCCTCTTGACAAAATCGATCCACCGTTTCCTTACGTTGTCGACCCTAGGAAACTTAAATAAGCTAACGGCGCCGTTACCCTGCACACTGTGGCATCCAGGAAAGATGCACGAGTGATGTAGAGGAGACATGACTGGTTAGCTGACTGGTTGACTGGTTAGCTAGCTGCAAACTATTCTAAGAGATGCTATCCAAGACTCGAGAGCGAGCGGAAAGGGGCCGGGTTTATGCAAATCATGGCTGCGATACGTAACGCGGCCATGATTTCTGACCCGCCCATTAAATCCTGAACACAGAAATTTTGAAACACAGTTTGTGAGCCTAGCTCCAAAATTGAATTCTAAATGGTTAAATGGCTTTTTACATGTTTTAAGGAAATACATGTATGACCTTTTTAACCTTTTTAAGAAAATGGCTGAATTTGCTTTACACAGACTATAAAGTCAAACTCCCATAGCATTTTTCTTAAAGA
The DNA here is from genome assembly GCF_900880675.1 of Sparus aurata. NCBI lineage: Eukaryota > Metazoa > Chordata > Actinopteri > Spariformes > Sparidae > Sparus > Sparus aurata. Next base: position 21,490,132 of record NC_044202.1, on the reverse strand, counting down.
AGTTTCCACATTATCAACATTACAGTTTAGTTATATCTTTTTTAAAACGTTTGCTTGATCAGATCTTTGTTATTGTTATAGTCATATAATGTGTAAAATAGTGTTTGTCTGCAACTATTTATGTGTGTTGACACCTAGCCTGCTTATTGTACATCCTACACTGCTGTTTGTTGTATTCGACCTCTTATTCGTCAGTCATGAGGCAACGTCAAGTTCCTCGGTTACTGATTGGCTGGGGGGCGGGAGAACAACAACAGAGAGTGACGCAAGAGTGTGTGGCGCAGTTTGTCAGTTTCCCCTGGTTCACTGTCTCTCCACCTGATTACAGGAACGTTACTGCTGTAAATGCACTATGGTGAGAGTCATATTGAAGGCATGAATCACACTGTATTGTAGTCATTGCCATTTTAAATGAAATGCAGTGCGTTCAGATTGTCAAAGCGTAGTATGTGTTTTCGGCAAAGCTAACAAACAAGCTAAGCTATCGCCGCTATTCAGGACTCCAGCAGCGTTGGCGCTCACATTCAGCTGTCACCCCACTGGAAGCCATCAGCCACTACAACGGGCGAGAGGAAACAAGATAGCGCACTGGGTAATCAGTCAGTGGCATGCTTTGATGTTAACAAGGTTATAAATCTGAAAAAATTAAACAGCTAAGTAGCGCTAGCTTCGGTAGCTAATCAGGGCACGTCATGCTCGTTAGTTGTGGACTGAGTCTCACGTGAGCAGAAATGAGGCTTAATGACCTCACACAGTGACGTCAGTGACCTTACAGTACAATTGTATATTTCCCATGCATATACATAAAGTAGTACGTTCAGTGGCTGTGATATAAGTAGGTCATATACAGTAAGCCGTTTCTTAGTGAGTAGCCTTATTACATGTTTTGTGTATTAATAATTCATTAAGCTTTTGGGCAGTTGTTGCGTTGTTTGTTACTGTGTTATTTTTGGCTGTAATCCCAGTGTAGCAGCGAGTTAGCCGTGTCGTAAAACATTCAACATTATCATCATCATCATCATCATCATCATCATCACTGTGTTAGGGTTGGGGGTTAGATAGGGGCCTGGGTGAGACACTTTGTAGGCTTTAAGGAACACATTCAAAAATGAGAATAGTAGATGACAGTCTCGCGTGGTCATGATGAAGGGGGGTGGTCCAAGAGGACGTTGGCGACCTTGACCCCAGGTATAAAAGGGGGAGATCCAGGGAGTTTCTCAGTTGCCCCGGGGTACCCCATGGATGTATGTTTTCTTCTCTTGGAATAAACACCTTTTTGGACTGAGGACCTGCTGCTTCGCTTCTGATTTGGACTTTAACTTTGAGCGGATTTCCAGGGTCAGATAGTGAAATAATTGGACCGATAAGGAAGGTAGTCTCCCACTACACATTGTGCATGTGTAACACAGCAGATACTGTATATTTCACAGATATGTCTGTTTCTTTGCATATCCCTATCAAATGATGAGCAGTACTCACATGAAGTTGCAGGACTGTTTTCCCTCCGATGGTGAACGATGATCCTGAATCCACGCTCAGCATTGCTGGCTTCATTGTTGACATCTACCTGGTGCTTGCTGTTGTAATCGCATATGCTCCGGGAAGCATCCGTAGCACTAAACTTTTCTCACATCAGTTTCCCGCATCAAATGCTTGTACCATTGCTGTACCTGTGGTCACAATGTTTGAGTCTGATACTGTCATGATGTCATTACACACAGAGATGTCTTTGTGTCAGTTTATCACTCTGTCTGCCTCTGCACAGGGGGCCCATCGACTCAGCCATTGAGAAAGATCACCAACTGCAAGAGCTGAAACCAGAGAGCCTAATGTCTTCATCAAGAGACATCAAGTGCTGGCAGGAGTAAGTGTGAGAATTTCTGTAAGAATATAGTTGAACAGTTTTTCCATCCGTGTTGGTTGCAAAAAGTCTGTGATTCTAAGGTGCATCATTGTTTACAGCAAATCTCAAAGAGCCACACGAGACCAAAGCTGTAGGAGATGAAGATTTTGAATATGTCCTCGCTACAATCTGGTAGATATTACCTGTGAGGGGCAGCGCATCTCCTGCAGGTTCGACGCACATGGTAATGTATACAGTACCACACCACCATGCCTAAATTGTCAGCCACAGGGTTCTGTAGTTGTACTTGTACTATTTGTCATTATTTTTCAGTGGTAATTTTTTCACTCACGCTGTCGCTAATACTTGTCCCATGTGCATTGAAAGCTGAAATGTGTTAATCTAACAATTATAGGCTTTTACTTTGAAAGTGGAATCGTCAAATCCAACCTGTTACACTAGACTGGTTACACATGTGCGTATGGTACATGTGTTTTGGAGACTGACTTTGCTATTTAGTTTTTTCCCTCTACAGGATTTGAACAGACACTGTGGAGTGTCTGTTCAGGACCAAGTTGAGTGTGACCACAAGACTGATGGGTCCTGTGATGTGCTACGTTTGTTTCTATGTGATGAACAAACATCTAACACTCAGACCTTTCCTGGCTTTTGTTACAGATGGCATCAATTGATCATGAAACTCAATTTGGAAATGTGTAATTTGTTCTTAAACACGGCTGTTAACTGTTTGTTCATCACCACAGGGTGGCTGTGGGTAACTGTGATGTCACCATGTTGGTGTGAGCGCCCTCCTTGGGCCACGCTAGTTCAGTTCATCTGACTGTTGGTGGAAATAAAAATATAGAGTATTTTATGAGATTTTTCACCGCGTGTGAGATCCTTGCTTACTTCATAGTTATACAAAAGAACATTATACAAAAGAAGATGACAGTGCAGATTTTTTTTTTTATATATTTGTTTGGCCTTTTTATGGCTTTATTGATAGAACAGCTGAAGATATGACAGGAAACAGGGAGAGAGAGAGGGGGAGTGACACGCAGCAAAGGGACCCAGGCCGGGAGTTGAACCCGGGTCTGCTGCAGAGCCTGGGCACATGGGGCGCGCACGCGCTACCAACTGAGCTAAACGGTGCCCGACAGTGCAGATTTAATTGGAATGAAATACAGTCTAATCAATATTTTTTGTTACTTGTGTTACTTTTTTAATGAAATGGTATCTTTAAACCCAACTACATTTAGGTTCTCAGTAAACTTTGAAGTTCAGTGGACGCTCTGTAATGCAACAAGCCACAAACTGTGTTTATTGCCAAAATTGGGACTTTTCTTGGAGGGCATTGTTGCAATGGACACTGGTGACAGTTGGCCCTGTGTTTCCAGTGTAATTTTGTGTGAAAGCAGTGATCAACAATTGCCCCTTGATTATTATTTTACTGCATTACTGTATTGTAACATTCAAATAAAGTCTGATCACTCTGACTAATCTTTATTGGTATTATTGTTTATATAATACTCTTATATAAAGTATATACTTGTTTGTGCGTGTGTGTATACATATATACATACATATATATACATATATATAGAAAGAGAGAGAGAGAGATAGACATTGCCATATATATAGATATATGAGATATAGATATATAGCTATATATATATATATATATATATATATATATATATATATATATATATATATATATATATATATATATATATATATATATATATATATATATATATATATATATATATATATATATATATATATATATATGTATCGGCCTGGTGCCGACGTGGTAGCCTCCGATGACTGGAAAGGGTAAGCCAGCAAAGGGGGCCTGGCGCTACCGCGCTAGCCACGCATAACGAAGTTGTCAGACGACTCATCAAGACAACACGCAGTAACGACGCGCAGTAACGACACGCAGTAACGACGTTGTCAAACGACACGCAGTAACGACACATAAAGACGACATGTAGTAACAACATGTAGTAACAACACATAGTAACGACGTTGTCAAACAACACGCAGTAACGACACATAAAGACGACTTGTAGTAACGACGCATAGTAACGACGCATAGTAACGACGTTGTAAAACAACACATCAAGACGACATGTAGTAACGACACATAGCAACGACACGCAGTAAGGACGTAAAGACACTGTCAAACAACACGTTAGCACGACATTGCCAAAATACACATCAAAATGACAGTCAAACAACACATCATAACAACACTTTGTCAAGTGAAACAGCATGACGACACGATGTAATGACAAAGTCAAATGACACAACGACAGTTCAGCGTTTAATAGACATAGACAAATGTCTTCTCACATGTTCAGTAGACATAGACAGTGCGCATGTCGACATATTTTTGGCACAAATGGAACCCCATAGAAAACAACTGCTGTCGGCCAGCTTATAGGAGACTGCACGGTCAACACCATTCATCCATGGCAAGGAAACAAGCTGGATTAATGAGGTAGACAGACACATGCTGATCACCACCATTTATTAAGGTTTAGTGCTGAAACCATTCAGTTTTTTGCCCACAATAAAACTTAGACTTTTGTTTCTGAGAGTTCCAGAGTTTAGTTCTCTGTTGATTCCAGCCACTTCCGTCGAGCCACAACATGTTTAAACCACATAATTGTACAGTATATATTAGTCATTATATCACACTGTCACAGATATTATTAAGCCTTTTTAAAGTTGAAATCCTGACTGTCGCTGTTAAGCTACAAGTGTTGGTGCACACAACTTCTGAAGTGGATGCACAAGCTGGTCCGCTCAGCTCGCCTGCCTGTTAGTGGACTCTGTGTAAGAGCCTCAGCTCTTATTTCTATGACACAGTGTGTTCTTCCTCCTCTCCTGCTTTTCTTTTCACCTCACATCGCTTCGTCACATCATCGATACATTGTCATGTATCTTCAACCCCAGCTTTAACTTCAGAAATAGAGCCTGTTTCTCTTTTAAAGCCAGAAAACATATTGTTGCGGCTACTTTCTTGCCACTACTGGATTATGGTGATGTTGTATATATGAATGCCTCTGCCCACTCCCTGCAACTGCTGGATGCCGTGTATCACGGGGCCTTGAGATTCATAACTGGTTGTAAACCCCTCACACATCACTGTACATTGCACTCTCTTACAAACTGGTCTTCACTTTCCATGCGCAGAACCACTCACTGGTATCTATTTATCTATAAATCCATTATCGGACTGCTTCCCTCCTATTTGTTCACTTATTTGACACGGAAACAGTCCGATCGCAGCCTCCGGTCCCTGGATTTCATTTTATTTGCCACCCCGTCAGTTCGTACTGAACTTGGCAAAAAGGCATTCTCCTACGCTGTGCCTGCAACCTGGAACTTCCTCCAGCAGAGGCTGAAGCTGTCCAGCTTTATTCCTTTAGGGGACTTCAAATTGCTTGTAGGAAGGCTGATGAGACAGTCTGTGGGGGTCTGCACATGTACATAACAGTCCTATTCTATTCTTCCTTGCACTTTGTAGTTTGCACTATACTACTGCAATGTTTTTTTTTGTTTTTTTTTGTGTGTGTTCTGTGTTGTGTCTCCTGTATGTTCAGTTAGTCTGTAACTTTGTGTTTTGCTGCTGCCTGCCTGGAACAGGTCTCTCTTGTAAATGAGACCCTGGGTCTCAATGAGATTTTACCTGTATAAATAAACGTTAATAAAAAAATAAAAAATGTATCACCTAATCCTGTGCTGTTGGGTTTGTGGTCTATGTTACACAGCTTTCCCTGATAACTAGATTCTCAGTCCAAACCATGGAACATGTGAAACACTTGAATACATGGATGCATTGTTGGTTGATTGATTGATTGATTGATTGATATATATACATAAACACAGTGCATTTCTTTTTTTTTTTACTTGCAGCGGGGTGAACATAACACGATGCAACAAGATGCTGATGAAAATATGGTCAGTGTCACTCAGTATGACATCACATAATCACTGTCCAGTGACCTAGACAGTGTTACAGCATCGATGCTAAAACAGACTCACACCGCCATGGTCCTGTGCTCTGGCTGGTCAGGGTGGATGGTTGAAAGATCATCTCAGTCTGCTGCTCTTCATCTAAAACATGGGCTTTCTCTTTTCATCTCTAATGTTGATGAATGTATTTCTGTCATAGCTAACCACTGTTTAAGTAATAAAGCAGAAACTTACAGTAAAAAATGAAAAAGTATTACATTTGGAAGGTGCTGCTTGCCACAGCAGCTGCATGTACCACCGATGCCATTGGCACATCTCTATGATAATGTGAATTGATATTATCCAAAATACATGATTTCAATGGAAATTAGTTCAATGAAATTATTTACATAATATTGACTTTCAGTTTTTCTTTTCTTCATGTTGTAGTCACTTAATTCTTAAAATGATTACATATTTTCTTTCTTTACTTTTGCTGCTGCGAGCATTTAATTCCTTTACGGGTTCATTTAAGTTACAGCTCATCTTGATTTATTTCACAGGGAGTTGGTTTTCAGTTGCATGTAGGTTACCAATCCAGCTGCTTTTGCCCATAAATCTTTAAACTGCTGCACTGTATAGAACAATGGCTGCGTTGCCTCAGGGGTCACTCCCACATAGCTTTGTGCTTTTTATCCCAGCCAACATCATCTTTGTTCTCAGACCATAGAACCCACATTTATGTAAAGCCGACAGGCTGAGACTGCCAAAGTGCTGTCACAAAGAACAAAGAGCCCAGTAAAGAAAATATATTGATTGTTGCAGATATGGTATTCTCTTGTTTTAAATTCTAGGTCACAGCCCACAGACTTCCTCTCAGACGCTTTTACTCAGGAGTTGCAGGAATGTGAACATGTGAGTGCAACAAGAGCTGGAAACACTAGAGGAAAGCAATAAAACAGAAGTACCAAGTGAAAATGAGGGAATGATTGAAAATTAATATATCCAAAAATACTGGACATTATGAGTGATTGCTGCACAGTGACAATAATAATGGTTATGTACAGTGTAAATGGGTCTGGGTGTCTTTGGATAATCTGTAAAACAATTGTAATTTAAAAACAAAATATCAATAAGAGTTTTTTAAGGTGTTGTAATCAAATTTTAGTTTCACCCAGTTTGCTTTGCAGCTTAAAGTTGATCACTTCTGTGATGCCTGGTTGTGAGAACAATGTTAGAACTGTTACCTCTTGTGTCCATTCCTGACATTAAGCAACAACAACTAGAACAACGCCAGATATTTTGCTTATATTAAAGTTGGATTTGAGAAAGTCATTTCATTTTCAGAGATAACTTTCCTTCCACTAAACTTTAATTTAAAGCTAACATTCAGATTTTTCTTTGTCAAAGAATTGCATACTTATTTTGTTAAGTATTTTATATAAAATCTTAATCCTTGACATCATCCTTTCTTTCCATTATGGGAAAAAATTATATTTGCTTTACAGCAAACTGATGGATGCACCTGTCTCCCAGGAAACTAAGACATTTGTGTAGAGACACTACAAATACTGCTTAACACACATGGACACACACACAAACAAGCACAAACACATCACCAGTATAACAGATACTATGAACACACACAGTGTGGTGAAGTTGGATGTTTAGCCTTGAGTGTCTGACTCTACCATCCTACATGTTCCCACGAGATTACAGAGAGAGACAGTAATGGTTTCTAAAAGTATGATTGATGAACACAGCACACCATGCCCTCACCTTGGAAACAGACATGCAACAGACATCCACACACACACACACACACACACACACACACACACACACACAATCTATAACCTATTATCATATTAGCAGTGTGAACAGATTTGCATTCGTCAAATGGAACAAACCCTGCAGATTCTTTACAGCTTCTTCTTTCATATAACTGAAATGGCAGTTGAATCCTCTCACAGGAGGTGTTGGTGCACCTTTCAAGAGGCTGTGCCTCAGCACCTGAAGAAGAATGATGTACTCACAGCCATATAGGAGGGTAGCACCCAGGCAGCATCTGCCTCCCTATAAAGCCTCAGTGCATGTAGGTCGTTTCCATTTTTATATTCAGTGTCCTTGAGGATAGCTTATACTGCTAATTTCCCTACCACCCAGTGTCGCAGTCGATTCAAGAGATAAGGAGATAAGGACTACATTATGTCTTCTAGCAAGCTGTGTTTCTCATGTGCCTTGCCAGGGTCAGTGGCAAAAGTCAAAGACCGACTCCTGCAAAGACCGACTCCTGCACACAATGCGCAAGCTGCTGTAGGAGGAGAATCAACTGTGCCTCTCTGCTTGCTCACTTCACACTAGCCAGCTGGTGCAACAACTCCAAAAAGGGGACTGTTGTATTTATGAAATGGAGGGACCATGCTTCCTTCAAATTGCCATCCTCGGCAGGACCTTCCCATCCTGTCAGTCCCAGCCTCCCCAGCTGGCCTCCAAGGCCTCAGCCATGGATTGGACCTAGCAGCTAAGAACAGAGGGCAGTGGTTATAAGTTAGAGAACCAAGCTGGTGACCATGAGGTTGGACTGGTTAAATCTTGGTGGGTAAATTTAAAAAGTAAGGCTTGCCCCTCCCTCATACAACCACTGAGGTACGCTTGAGCTAGGCCCTTAACCCCATCCACACAAGTAGAGTTGCTCAGTAGCCATCAGATCAGACTGGTTGCAATGGGAACCTTTCAGGTGTAAATGTATGTAATTGCGAAAATGTTCCACTGTCGAGGGCTGGGACTGGGATAAGGCAGTGAAACGGTATCGAGGTTTAGGTCAGCGGCTGCCCCATATCTGTCTCACCTGGGGTGGAAAGGAGATCGTCCTTTCAGCATCTCTGGCACAGCCAACGTTGGGGGACAATGTGACGGCCACTTTCTTTGGACGCTGTAATGCTGATGAGTCAACAACAACATAGCTTTCTTTGGATCTGTTCCCTACCTCATCCACTACAGGACTGAGTTATCGGAGATCAACACCATGTAAGCTATTCAGGTCAAGGGCAGGCACCTTTGACTGGTCCTGTCCTGTCTATAGGAAAAGGAGCAATGCTGCTCCTCTCTCCACAGATTGCACTTTGACTTATCTAGGGTCCCTCCTTATTGGTTGGCAATACCTCAAGCTCCACACTGACTGCCAATGGGCGATTCATGTCACGTTGGGGATGTGCTCTCTAAGTGAAAGGGAGAATATTAGCTTAACCATGAAAGCAGGTCTTCCCTGCTGCCCACCAGGACAGGCTTGGTAGGGGATGAAGTGAAAGGGGGTACATGCTATCCCGACTTGCAGCCCAAAAGTTAAAATGGCTGCCAAAACTCTGAGCCAGTCAGCAGTTACCCAGATAAAGCATACAACAGGTCAGCTGACATAATTGAAAGAGGCAATATGATTTCCGACCCAATGCATGAGATTCACAGTTACAGAATGTACAGAATGGAGGAGTGGGGCCACAGCAGCTGACGTTGGTGGGTTAGTGGCTGGTCTCAGAACTGCACATGGTTCTGTGCCTCTTGCACCTGATCCCGGGACACCGCCACTGTAGATTGACAGGGTAGACTAATGAGCTTGGACCTTACTGCTGCAGTGTTGTCAGCTATTAAGAGTGCATATCAGTATTGACCTCTAGGGCCCAACATGGCACACTGGCAGGTGTATGTGGACTGGTGCAATTTCAGAGATCGAGATTAAAGGGGTGTTTGCTGCAGCATTTACAACAAGAATGGCGTCACACTGGCATTGGCCGATGGGGACGGGGGACCTGTGGGACCAGTCTGTCCACTCCTTCTGTATGTCTATCAGTGATGACAGAGGGTTGGTGAATTTGTGTACAAATCTGTCCTTCTGGCTAATGGTCATCACTTCCTCAATTAGGTTGAGGCTTGACCGAAGGCTTTCTTCCCTTTTCCTCACGTCAACCTGTAGGAGAGGTGCCTTCACACATTGTGCTCCGTGTGGAAGGCCTGAGGGTATACTCCAACAAGACATCACATCATCAATGGCATTTTTTAAGGGGTGTATCGGTGGACAGCCATCTCTTGGTCACTCATGTAAACTTATTTTGTGTCTCATTCAGTGTTTGGAGAGCTGTCAAAGGCTGTCTGGAGCAGACTGAGGTGCCTGAGCTTTTGCCAGCATTGTTGCAGTTTACCCTCATGTGGGCAGTGCTCAGCCTCTGGACTGCTGTCCTTAGTTTAATTTTTTACTTAGTATGGAAGGGTAATTATGTTATCACCTGTTGTTATTTGAATAGTTATAGTAGTCTGGAGTCATTACATGAACAAGTTGCACTGTGTGTATGTGCAGAGTTTGTGTCAGCACACTGTGAGGATGAGGCTAGAGTGGATCTGTTATTTTACTTTGGAGTGGTGTGGGTCAAATGTACTTAAACCTGAATGGTGTTGTCGCAGTGTGTGTGTATGTGTATGTGTGTGTATGATAATTGCTGTGGGACACAGCCAACCAGAAGAACACACATATCGATCAGGATGTTAGATGAGAGTGTTTCCTTTCATGCAGCGGCCAACTGCTCAGAGTGTCGGGGCAGCCTTGTTTTGCACTTAGCTAATTGCTTCGGTGAGAAGCCAAGCTTTCATCAGCCCTACCACTGTCTTCTCTTCATTGATAGTTGCTCAGCATGTTTGGATAGAGGAGTAATAATAATAATACAAGAAATATACATTATGTGTTGCTATTCACCAAGGCAGCATAAAATATTGTTAAAAGAGAAGAAGAAAACGTTTTTTCCTTAAAGGAAAATTCAACAAAGAATTGCATGTATGCTATATGCATTGAAGGGCATCATGCGACTTTAAGCCCCCATATTTATCATTTATAAGCAGTATATCAATATTCAATAAATGGTTTGTATCACACTATAATGTAGTTGTAAACAAATATGTGTTAACGTGTTTCTCATCCACTTGGCTCCCTAAATTGGAGCCCTGCTGAATAAATACAAAAAAGACACTCTACACTAATTGGAAATGCACCAACATTTAATTAAATTTTCCCTACACCATTAAAATATGGGAAATTAAAAATTCCATATTTCCCCCCCTGTAAACCTCACCCTGAAATTATTTTCAGTTTCAGACTCATTGAAGCTATACCCAAGTGGATTACATTAACATACATATTAAATCACAACCCCAGCCACTGACAACAGGGTTGTTGTGCATATGTGTGTGTACTGAACATGGCAAAATAAACCTCTTGTGGAACAAAAACATTAAAAAACATTATGTTCTCTAACTGAGGATGTGCTCCTCAGACCCATATTTATTATTGTCAAACTCAGCTGCTCACTTATTTTTAATCACTATCAATTTCTTTGACTGCATGTGTAGGTTAAACCTTAACCACTGTTAAACTCTTAAAATGAGTCTGAAACTGTTTTTTTTTTTTTCCCCACAGATCCCTGTGAGCATTTTCGTGATAGAAAAGACGTAAAACAATGCAGTTAGGTCAACAGTGCAGAGCTATTCAGAACTTTTCAAATGTTAACATTTTTAGCATATTTCAGCAGGATTTGCAAAACTGGCTTTTAACTGAGCAAATCAGATGCAGTTTCATAGTCAGGCTCCTGAATTACTGTAGGCTATGATTTGCACATTGTAGAGGACACAAAATTTAATTTCACACCGTTAGTCCCCAAATAGCACAAATTTGATATGAAAAAGTAAATGCGTTGAAATTGCGTCTTCGTGTGAACCACATTTTGTCTGTCATCACATGAGAAATACCTTCACACTAATCAACATTGTCTCTCTTTAAACTGACAACTGCAACCCAGTCACCAGGATAAATGTTGGCAATATACTTTCCTGATATTTAGCAGTTTTTTTAACTGCCATTTTATGTTTAATAAGGTGAAATTTAGTATTTAGGTTGTGAAAGTGTTGATGAGGAACAGATCATGTTTTGGCTTCAAGTAGCCTAACCTCTTATCTCATCACCACAAACATGGCTGGAAATGTCTCCTTAAAACTCTCCAGTAGTTTCACACCACCACCTTATCAGTCCCCTGATATGACAGTCTGGTCATGAAATATGTAACGTGAGCATGACATGACGCTTATTGTAGAAATGTATGACTGTATTGACTGTATCATTATCTACAGACTGTGGCCCCACTACAGGCCTAAACCTCAGCGTTTTCCTTTGGACACAGCTTTTTCAGAGATTGCCAGCAAATCATTTATTCCACCACAGAAGATGTACTAACATCAACTTCTCCAAACCTGTCCCACTCCGTCCCTAGCAGTGCAGCTGCTGCAGAGGCAATAGGAGAGCATTTGTGAGCCAAAAGGCAGAATGGATGCATTTATCTTTACAATGTTCAGTTCCACTCAGCAGCTTATGTCCTCCATGTTGTCTACCTGATGATTCTCACAGGCTCCGTAAGCTGGCATCAACTTCAAAGCTGAATCTGTTCCATACCCGCCCAGTGAGCTGACAACCTCTCTCGTTGTAGTTTTTGTTTAAGCGCAAATCATTGTCAGATTGTTTTTCCAGCTCTTAAATTGTGATTCCCATCAGTCCTACCTTTCTTTATCCATCATTAAAGAATGAATTACATCTTGGCTTTTGAGAGAGGTAAAGAGTGGACACAGTTCTGCCCACCCAGGTGAAGTTTTGCATTCAACTAAGAACTATACCAGACCCATAATGCCCTACTGAAGAGATTGTTTTGTATGATTCTTGAAAGAAAATGTGTCAGTCATCGAGATGCTTCAAGTGAGATTCACCCAGTGCAGATACACACACACAAACACACAACCACACACACACACACATACACACACACACACACACATATACACACACTTGTTTTCAATCTTTCATTCACATGAGACACAAGTATGTGTTTGCATTTTGTGGAGATGCTATCTGCCTGCAGCCTTTAATTAAGGTATCTTCTAGCTGACCCACTGCTGAGTGGTAGCTTTCAGTGGCTGGTAACTTCAGACGGTGATGCAGAGTGAATGTCAGAGACAACACAGTGGCAGACAGACAAGCTGTCTGGAGCCTGTGGTTATTGGCCTTATTGATTGAGACAGATGCTTTGCTGAGCTGAGGGACACTCTGGCAAATGGAAGCTGAAATCCACAGAAGACTCGGCAGCTAGAAAGGTGGCTCACTTCTGTCTGGTCATCAGTTCTGGTCAGGGGTGTTCGATGTTCTCACCTTGCCGATGTGACTTTGCCCTGGACAGCTGGTATTGATTTAACATGGGATGATGGCGTGATGACAGATTAGGTTAATTCTCTCTCTTATTCTGAACATGTAAGAAGGCTTTGTCTCAACATCAACAACTATCAACCCTTAACTGTAACAATAGTGGACAGAGACACCATGATGTCACCCATAAGTTTCTGAAGAGTCAAAATTAAGCACTAAATGGGTGGTACAGGGCACCACCATCTTGACATGACCTGCTCCACCTAGGTAAAGGAGGGCAAGTGTGGGTGGGTGTGACTTTATCTTCCAGTGTCTTCTCTTTTTCCCATCTCTTCTCTGTACCTTCACAAAGTGAAGTACATTTCTTCTCCATTCAGCAGTCAAAAATGAGAAAATTGCAGTACATTACAGTGGATTTCAGCACCTCTGTGGCTTGTTGCTGCAGACAGGTTGAGAAGTAAGAGTGAAGACAAATCTACCTGTCAATCCCAATAGTTTGCAGAACAAACTCTGTGCTCTCCTCCAGTCTGCCCCAGGCTTCAACCATCATCTACACACTACAGCAATTGAGCACAAATACAACTGCAATTGAGTCATTTTGTATTGTAAAGAAAATTGGGTCATCTTCAATCTTAAATTAGGCTTAAAGATATGTGACAGCTTAAGTGGAAAAGTCTTTAGAGGGATGAGGTAAGGGTTGATGGATGTGTCAACAAAACACCAGGCTTCAACCTGAGAGTCCTGTCCACTTTACAGGCAATGTTGTCAATTGCTAGCGGAGTCAAATGTCCCCTGGTCTTAACCAAGCATTTGATACTATAACCATGATGATGAACCAGAATCCAGAACATCATCAGTACCTATCTACAGAGCATCAGTGAGGTGAGATGTCTGCACACAGTCACAAGGATACTAGAAGGCAACACCCACCAAGCCACAGACACTGTTCACCCTGCTGCCATCTGACAACAGATACAGAAGTATGCGTTACTGTACCACCAGACTACAGAGCAGCTTCACTCCAAATTCCAGAACAAGTTAACAATGTACATTTCTGCAGAACCATAGTTCTAACTTTATATTTCTCAAGATTCAATTTGAGTTAGGTTAAGATAAGGTTTAGGTCTGGAAAACATCATGGTTTGACTTAAAGTACCTGTTTTGGTTGCCACAGACACTGCTGGAAGTTGTTCTCCTTTAAAACATCCAGCGGTGTCACACTTTCAATTACTGACATGCAGACTGAACTGCAGTGACTGGTTTGGCAGCATTGTTACAGTTAAGTCAGATTAATTCCACTTTGATTGTTGTCAGATAAAAAAAAAAAGATTTTCCTAATTAAAATACCAGTACCAGTATGGTACTGTCATTTTGGGTTCATTATAGTGGAGTTCAATAATATTTCAGCTGTTTATGATTCAATGTTCTTAACCTGTCATCAACAATGAGTGTTAAGAGTTGTCTTGCTGAAACTTAAACATCAACTAAACAAGAATACACACTTATAAATAAGCAGGGACAGCTGTGGCTCAGGGGGTACAGCAGGTCGTCCACTAATGGGAGGTCTCTGTTTTAATCCCTAGCTCCAGCTGATGGCTCTACATGTTGAAATGTCCTTGGACAAGATGCTGCTCTCGATGGCTGTTCCATGTGTGTAAGTGTGCATGGTGAACACTACCTGCTAGCTTTTACCACCAGTGTATGATGGTGTGTGAGTATGGGTGAATGCTGACTGGTGTGAAGTGCTTTGAGTGGTTGGTGAGACTCGAAAAGCGCTACATAAATACGGTCCATTTACCATTACATCATATGTCTTTACAGCTCCAATAACAATCATAAACATTTGCACATATACAGCACCATAAACATGAAAACAAGCAACAATAATCTCTGTGGTACACTGTGCTTCATTCCTTTAGTAGACAAGAACTTTTGATCAAATCCTATTTCCACTCACTAGTCTAGTCAATACATAATAATGGTATGGAACAGTGGAGGCTGGTACCTGATTGGCTGTTAATATTATTCTTTTTCACCGACAGACACTTTCCTTATGTATGTGACCCTACTAGAGGGCTCGCTTGATGTGTTTCTGCACCCCCTCCAGGGATTTCATCACCTACTCCTGTTTCTTTTTTGAATAAGTTGAAACAGATAAAGCGTTTTGCAGTGCATCTGTTCTCTGTCAACCTAACATGGTCACCAGGTGAAGATATAAAAACAATGAATCCCAACATCCGCATTAGTAATATGTAGAAACACTGACTTTTAAGAATACATGTATCAATATTATATTTGTTTCATAAATATAACAGATACAGAAATGTGCCAATTGATCTTATGCATTTTCTTGTGTGTATGCCATTTCCTGTTTGTCTGTACACTCCTGTGTTTATGACTTACTCCTAAATACATCCCATTTTTTTTTACTTGTTTTAATATATTTTAATGTTATTATATGTCCCTGTAAAGCACTTTCAGTTGCCTTATGTCCGAATTGTGCTATACAAATAAACTTGCCTTGGCTCTAGTAGATGCAAGTCAAATGTCACTGTCTGATTGTCTAATTGGTTCATTGATCCTTCCAAAAGTTGAGAACATGTGCACATGTATGAAGAATCTGCATTCTGTATATCAATATCTATATAGATAGATAGATAGATATGGTATGTGTATAACCTCGTGAGCCTCCACAGTGGTCACATGCCTCTTCTCCAGTGGAATCTAAATGGCTGTTATAATGCTTATCTAAACACCATATCTCTTAGCCAGTGGAGTGCAGTGAAGAGTTACCCTTAACTCTCCTCATTTCTTCCCAGGAACCTTTTCATAGCCTCATCAGCCAATCAGATGGCCTCGTACAGAGCTTCACGGCTCTGCTCCACTTCCTCTCTTGCGTCCTGGGAGCAGGACACTATCGCCTTTCATTTTTCACCTCACTCAGGAATGAAGGGAAAAAAAATATGAAAGGTTTGCCAGCCTCAGAGAGGAAGAGATGAGGAGGAATAGTTGTCAGCTTTGAGGGACCATGGGAGACACTCTCTTTATGGACATTTTTAATAGTGACATTTTATATGCGGACGCACCTCATATACTCTCTATTGAGCAGTGGCTTTTAAAAAGACATCAGGGAGCAAAAGTGTTAAAGCACAAGCTGATGAAATGGAATTCATCATTGTGGCATCAAAGGTCTGGTAATAAAATGTTAACGGTTCTGTGATCCCTTGAGAGCAGTCAAGCTGTAGACGACGCCATTGTGAGTGGATGGTTAGGTTACCTTATTACAGTAGGGATACAGGCCTCTGAGTGGAAACGCCCCGTAATGTACCGTGTACTGCAGGGCTGTGTTGTGTTCTACAAAGCAGTAAACATCGAACTGAGCAGTGTGGATGAGTTTTGATTATATGAAAAAATAAGTGTAGCAAAAACTGGCATTATGGTCATTTTCAAACCTTAAGCCTTTAGTCATTGTAGATATGCAGTAAGTGATCGTGAAATAATGGGTCATGGCACATCTGATAGAGAAATACTTATAGCTCCAGTGTCACCTTAAAGTGTTGAAAGTGTCCACCAGACCTGTTTAAAACTAATGGTATAAGGTCTGACCCATTCCATTGTCTCCAAAAAGGCTGTTGGGCATTACCAAAGACTTCTATACTTGCCCTATGATAGCCATTGTGATGTGGAAACTATTATTATTATTATTATTATTATTATTATTATCATCATCATTATTATTATTATTATTATTATTATTATTATTATTATTATTATTATTATTATTGTTGTTAATATCTTTATTGACAGACTTGAGGTCCAGATATTGACCTTGGAGGTCCTGAAGACAAATAAACGCCCCAGGTGTTATGTATCTGCAGGCCCCAGCTCTGTAGGCTTCAAGTGACAAGTGATATTGATCTTACTCACAAAACAGAAGTGATCGCTCATTTCTCAAAATGTTGAAACATTTCTTAAAACCAAGCAAATTATAGAGGTGCGCAGCCATTGTTAAGACACAAGAGTTTGTTCAAAGAAAATTAGTTTCCTTTTCTGACTCTGACAGTGATTAATATTTACTTACTCAGTCATGTCTATAAAAGGTGTTTTTGCTATCTGTCACTCCATCCCTGTGGCTTCTGCCGGTTTAATGGTGTCTTGAGATTACTTGGACTCATTGTTCAGGTTTTCACCTCATCACTAATCTCTGCTGCTGTGAAAACTGTTGCCGTGCATTGCATCATTGTAATCAAATCTGAAGTACACATGAAGAAAAATATCAGTTCAGTTAAATTTACATCACTTTGCAATGAGATCCCAAACTCATGAAAGCTCCTCTGACAGGAAATAGCCTCAGTCTCCCAATGAAACAGAGGCCATCCCTTGAGTCCTTTGTACCATCCAGCCTCCAGATCCTGCTCTGATTATCTCAGGTGCGTGTGTAGGTGGAAGATGGATACATCCAACTTGACAGTGAGCTATTTTTTACAGCAGGTTACTATGGTATAAGGTGACTCCAAGGTTCCTCTGTGGCTTCTTATTCCCCAGACCACCCGTGTAATCAGGCCGTCACTTCTGATTAGCAAACACACCAATCACAGAGCCCAGGGGTCAGGCGGATGCAGCCCTGCAGGGGTAAACTATCCAATCAGGATTGTTCCCTTGGACCTCTGAAGATGCGTGGGCACTCACACAGACAGGGGAAGTGAATCCCACAATTAGATTTAAGAGCCATTTACAATTAAGTTTTCAAAGTTTTTGCTAAATGTGAGAATGCTGCTGTTGCTGGTGTCCCTGGATGTTTAGCTCCTCCACAGTGTTCATAGTGTGAGTGGAGTGGCTGATGGATTGCTCTATTCTGACACAGGGTGGGTGGTGGCAGAGGCTCTGATTGCATCTGTATGGTGCTGTGCTAAAACGTTTTCAACAGGCATATGGATTGTTCACAGCTTTACCATCTCTATGCCTCCAAGAGTTCATGTTGTAAATGCTTTACATTAATTCAAAACACCTTTGAAATCCATTTCAATACGTTAACTATTTGTCAATATTGGATTACATTCTCTCTGTTCACTATACATCAGTGATGCACAGATTACGATTATATCAGCTGGCTACACACTCCTCATTCCCAGTCTGTAATCATACACCAGCTTTGTCAGTTGCTTTAAGCTTCAAACTATGATTCTTTACATACTCTGTGGTTAAATTAGTAATTATACATAATGTTCAGTTTGATTTTCAAAATAAAGCTTGCTGACAAACATTTCATATTACTTGGTGAGGATAAGGAGATAAGGCTTTGTGTTTAAATAACTACATTCTAACATAACTTAGGTTCGCATTGGGAATGGGATGAGTTCATATTAACATTCTGAGTAGCAGTGGTGAGTGGTGTTGTGGGTGGGAGAAATAATACACCCATAAGGAAGAAAAGATA
Source organism: Sparus aurata (assembly GCF_900880675.1). Taxonomy (NCBI): domain Eukaryota; kingdom Metazoa; phylum Chordata; class Actinopteri; order Spariformes; family Sparidae; genus Sparus; species Sparus aurata. The sequence continues at coordinate 21,471,655 of NC_044202.1, read as the reverse complement.
AACTCTGTAACAATCCCTGAAAAGCAGAAACAATATTCATCCCCCCATTGAGTTAATTCAAACATTCATGCATGAGGCGCAGCAGCTTAACATGCCGACAGGTCAGGATCTCATTCTAATGTTCTATGTTCTACACATGTAACAGGACACACACATAGTCCAGGTTCATACAATGAAATTAAATGAGGAGTTGTCATCCTGATAAATCCTGAGCTCCATCAGAGGCGTCTAAAGATATAAAAACTATAAGTTTCACTCTGTTTCCTCTGGATAGTTTCCTCTGTCCTCTCAAGTTTATAACTTCAGAAGTAAGATTGGCACTGTGATCATCCAAATCTGCATGTACTAAACATAATTTACATTGATTTGGTGACACACATGGTCTTTTGGTTCCACTCTAGTCCGGCTGTCCAGGTGATATCTTATCAAGGCTCTGAGTTAATGCCATTTATTATTTGAAATAAAAGCAGTACATGAAAGCACAGACAGAACATGAAATACTACACGTGTGCGAGTCCTGTTTGATTATTAATGTCTTCCTATTGCATTTAATGACAATGACTGTCAAAATCTGTCGTATTCTCGTTTTTAACAAACATTGATTGTTAGGAAATTAATTCCTCAGGTTACTGAATTATTAAGGTCGTACCCAGTGTTGCCACAGGTACCTTGAAAAAGTAAACTGATTACTCATTACTGATTACTCATTTAAAAAGTAACTAAGTTAGATTTACTAGAAGTCACTTAATTAGTTACATTCAGCAGGTGCCGACAACACCCCTGTCGCCTCAACATAAAAATGACAACCGGTTTTGCCAATACTCACTTTATTGGAAGTGCATTTTTAACAGTAACACCTTTGATAGTAGTAGGGATCTTGTTTATTATGGCACCAAACGAGGGCGAGTCAACCGTTTTTAAGGGCAGCATTTCCTCCGACCAACTTCTTCAACTCTCCCCCGCTTACTTGTTTTGCACCAAAGTCCAGCTTTTGTTGTGTGGTTGGTGGGGGACTTTCTGCAGAAGTTGAGGCCGTGGCTTTGCTCACAGCTCTCTGCTTAACACCACCTGGTGGAACTTGCTCTGTAAACTTAACTATGCTGCGACTCCAAATGTTTCTTCAGATTTGAAGTTGTATTTTTGAAGCTTGATAGTACTTTGTCGCCAGCACAGGGTGTACGACGAACCTTAATATTCTCATCTCACACAAGCTCAAAATAATGACTGTATTTCCAGCTAAGAAAATGCACATCCCTCTCCTCCCTCAGTTGTTTGTGTTTGTGTTGCTGCGTGGTGTTACACGTGAGTTGTCCTCGTGCTGAAAAACGTGATTTGTCGCATACATGACATCACTCCCCGAGACGCAAGAAGAAAGCAAAAATATATATTCTTATTAAGGAAAATGACAAAAATAATAGTAACGCACAGTGACTTGAATAAGTAACTTTAATCTGATTACTGGTTTCGAAATATTAACGCGTTAGATTACTCGTTACTGAAAAACGTGGTCAGATTGGAGTAACACATGGCATCACTGGTCATACCTATAATGAACACTTGCAAGGTATGAGTTACTTATGCAGTGTGACTGTCTGCTATGGTCAGCGAGCATAAATCACATTAGCTCAATTCCCCTGATCGCTCAGTGACTTGGACACTAATACTGTTGGCATACTCTTAAACTGCACCTCACACAATGATCGCCTTGTTTCTGGCCAATATCCAACTCTATACAGAAGTTAAAATAAGGTGGAAACTTTTATGTGATCGCAACTCTGGCATGATGGAGGTTCTGTGTGCTCAGAGGCCAAGATAGCAATCAGCTAGCTCTAAAAGGTCCCTGCTGGAATCCTCCATAATCTCTGAGGAAAACTTCTATCAACCATAAAATCTTAATAGCTTATAAAAATCATCTGTGTGACCTTCAGGGAGCGTATCACTTTAGATTAGATGTGCTAGTGTTTGTTCTGCCCACATTCGCAGTAAAAAATGAAAGAAAAAACAGCTGCAGAAGCAGTTTGCTGCTGTTCATTTTTCTCATTCCATCATGGATGCAAGACAAACAGGGCTAAAAATGTCCTAATCAAGCTTTCCTTTATATAGCTCTGCAGTAAAGGGCAACAGGAAAAGTGGGCCAGCCTGGACAGTAAAGCTTTAATTGTAAGGATTTGTGTACATGCCATACAGCCAAGACGAGCTATAAATCTCAGCCTTTTGTGGTTCTACAGACGGAGTGGCATGGAGTTTCTATAAAGACTAGGAGTAAAGACATTTTCTCCATGTTTAGACTGCACCAATCCTGTCTCTTCTGATATTTAAGAACGCAGCAGATGTATCCTAACCTGTTCATACTGAACTACTAAAAGAATCATGTCCACCTACAGCTGGAGATCACCTGATGAACTGTGAGGAAGCATGTTTCAGCTTATGTACAACAAACCCAACAGAGGATCTTTTATTTAAAAAAAAAATTTTCATCCAACATTTATTTGAAAATCTTGGGGAAATGATGAATATGAGGAGGAGACTCTCTGAGGATAAGCTAACAGAACAGGCTGAACGAGTTGTGATGGTGTTTACAGCAGCAGTGTATTCTTTTGTGTTCAAAATGTTAGATTTTGTTAGCGTTTGAGTTTTAAATGGTGGTTTATGTTTGTAATTGTAATTTATCTGCTGGTTTATGATTTTAACCGTTGGTGATGGGACTACATTTCTCGACCACAGCTGTTTTCTGATCTGTTTTTTAGTACTTGAGTCCTATAGGACATGCTATAGAGGGATGAATGTGACAGAGAGCTAAGTCTTCCCTCTTGTTAATGGTCAACAATTTTAATAATGACACATACACAGTCAGGTCAAATTTGTACACTTGAGCAGCAAAATGCAGACCTAACCTTGAGATATGAAAGTAATTTTAGTACCAATGCTCCAAAAATACTCAAAGAACTCTTTCTAGAGAAGTTTCTTTGGGTTTGAATGAACCATCACTCTTACAGAGATTTGTCAAGAATCCATTTGGAACCCTTATTTCTAAGATTGTACAGGTTGGAAAAATGAAATGTATTTATTGTTACTAACTATTGAGAGCAAGTGCATGTTGTAACAGTGTATTTCGCATGAGTCAATCGCACTTTGTGTGTGTGTGTGTGTGTGTGTGTGTGTGTGTGTGTGTGTGTGTCATCAAGTTGAAAGAGAAAACGGGTTCGAGGAAATGATAGAGAAAAGCTGTTAGCGTCATAAAAGAAGCCTCATTACATCCAGAGGGAAATTAGTGAGCATTTGATGGATGGCATGCTGCAGCACCATAGTGAATTATTGGGCAGCCAAGGCATAAAACAGTCGTTGGTCTCAGTAGGGCACACGTGCAATATTATCAATCAGGGCCATATGAACACAATCAGAAATCTGTCACGCAGATGCTGTAGTTAACCTTCAGGATTAATGCCACATCTTCCTGGTCATATTCAAAGGTTACAAGCTTTGGTCATACATTTTACGTATGCCATGTCATATGTAATTTTACACATGTCCACAATTATGACATGTGTAGAATTACATTTACTATGTGAAGAGCAACAATATTGCCTATGTGTAAGGTTCATGACTCCAATAAATAGATAATGGAAACTAAATGCAGATGGTTCTGGAACATTTAGCAGGGTCACGATATCAAGGTTGATCCTGTTAAATGACGAGATGTTACCCATTTTAAAAATACAATGTTAAGGAGGAAAAGTCCAAATGACCTCATTGATTAATTAATTTCACACTGCACAATACAGCATTATGCAAGGGCCACTTCTATCAAAAGGACATCAATTATGGATGGCACTATATGGGTTACCTTTCCCTTCCTCTAATTTTGTGAAAGTCGAGAAAAATCCAATTTTCTATTCTGCATTATTAAGGAACAGCAAAGCAGCACGTATGCACAGGTCATCCACCCCCAAAATACATCTATATAGCTTTTCTGTGCAAGCAGCTTTGTTATGACCGATATTTACATTTATTAGAAGGCGACAACTTCTAGTGGCGTTGGAGTCAGGTGACATAGAATCAAGAGTGACAGCATCTGCTCACAGGTTGAGTCGATGGGTCAAGCACAAGTCTTTGACTCAGCAGACTGCTGTCAAACCAAAGGTCAGTGGTGACTCAGTTTAACTTTTGCTGGTAAGTTAACTTAAAAATGTATTTAAGTTAAGTCACATGTGTAGCGTAACCTAGCGTAAACTAACCTACATATCCTAAAAATATTCTGAAAACAGAAGCTCACTGTGCTGAAGGCCCATTTTTCTATAAATATACTCTCTCCCAGGCTGTTCAGACGGGAACAACATGAGGTGATCTTTGTCTTTATGGTGACGATAATAGACAAATATAAATACTGTGTTTGTTAGGTTCAGGCACAAAATTTAATAATGGGCACAGCACTGATCTTTTCTAAACCCAATCAAGTAGTTCTGGTGCGTAAACCTAACCTCTCACCAGTACTCTCCAACACGTCATATGTTGTTTTTTATACAATGTTAAAATGTTAAATATCACACGTTACTTTCATTTGAAAGTAAAACGCTACTTAAGAATATTACTGTCTGTGTAGAGTAATGCTTCAATGATTACACTACTTTTTACATTTCTTTCACTGAAGAAGTAGCATGTTTTTGTTGTATGATCTTTTCAAAGATCCAGTGGGGGGGATAGACCAATGAAGGCTCTGCACACGTAGATGTGACTCATTCAACACATGCGGTGGTTACCCCTTTGAATTAAAATGACTTGCATTAGCGTGAACTCTGTCCTTACTTTATGTCAATTGTGCTATTTCTCACTGTACAGCAGAGGTGCACCAACTTTTCCCTTGGTGGCACAAAACTGAAACTGAAATGTGGGCCATGGGCCAAAAGTAAGCACCCATCGTATTGTAAGGATACAAAATGGTGACACTTGACCATCTAAAGCTATATATTTAAAGAGCTTTTTTCTTACCTCACATAAAATGTAAAAGCAGAAACATTACACCCACATTCTGTTGGGAGTGATGCAGTGTGCATGCATTCTTTAAAAACAACAAAAACAGTAGTAGTCACAGGAGGTTTGTGACGGGCAGCCTAGGACTTTGCTTTACCTTTCTGTTACTTTAATCAAGGTTTTCACACTTTGGATATCAGTTTATCATTAAAGCTTGTTTTCTGTTATTCTACAGTACTTACCTGCCTCTGTGTCTGCCTATGGGTCCTTTGAATCGTGACACGTCTCTATCCCATAAAGAGATCTACAGATTCTACCATTATGGAAAAACCAAACAGTGGTATCAAACTTGCGCTCATCGGATGGTCAGCGTTCAGGGAACAGAATATGTAAAAAGTAGGAATACATGGATCAAACTTCTTCCTCCCCCCAATAAATAGTTTGCATATCTGCTGAATATGTTTTAGGTTGTATGAGTCTACATACTATCTTACAGCAGCATGTGGTGAAAATATTTCCCAAACCAAGCGAGAGATTGTATAAATAATTCACATGCTGTTGAATTTGTGTGTCCTTTGTGAGGACTATGTGGGGGCGGCTGCTGTAAACTACCTGTTTAAACTTGACAACAATTAGTTGATGTGGCAGCGCTGCAGGTTACAGCTCTCTGAAGCCCCCTGGTCTCCAGACAACGGATGTATTACAAACTGTTTTATCATCTTCTATTAGCAAAAAATTTACCTCACCTCTTAAAAATATGAACATGAGAACAACAAATTGCTGAGAGACCACAAGGCAATATACAAAGACGCAGCCAAAACACTTGCTCCCAATTGCAAAATAATGAGCAGGGAGTCTTGAGCTGCTGTGAGGAACAGAACACCAGTGCAGCTCTCTCTCTCTCTCTCACTCTCTCTCTCTCTCTTTGCCTCTTGGAAGTTGCTGCCAAACATATCTCCAAGACCACAGCTATTACCTCTGTTCAATGGCATGCAATTTATATGGTGCTCCCTGGGGAAATTAACTTTGTGGTGACAACTCACAAGATCAACAATTCTGAGAGGAATTCAGGCCATTCCTCTGCAGAAAGGAATAGTATAATTACAGGCCATGAACTCCAGCACAGTCCCTCCCCAGCAGAGGAATGTTCTCTCTCTCTGGACTATTTATATCATTTTGTCTGGAGGGGCACTTTTTCCTCAAAACAATTGATGCCGAGCATTTTGATTTACATGTCAGAACAAAAAATGTCATGTTATAACTTACAACAAAATGTTTTCTAGCATTTGAAGAGCTGTGAAATATTCATTGTCTTCTCTTGGCGCACATCTCTTGTCCTGATGCTGCTGAGCGGAGCTTTTGGCTTCAGAGGGGAGAGCTGTGCACACACCATTATGAGACCGAGGCAACGATTATGCCCAGTCAGTGCCGAGAGCCAGATGCATACCAATGGACTGTGGAAATATGCCGATATGCAGAGGAGGTCAGCCAGAGGAAGAGAAGTGAGCAGTCTTGCCTGCCAATGTCTCAGCGGTCCGCCATTCCAAACCACGTCTTGTTGTGTAATGACAAGAGGCTCACAAAAGCCTCTAATCCACCAAAGCTGTCACGGCGACACAGAGAGGAAATCAAAGTTTATCCAACAATGCTCATTTCTGCAACAATTTAAATCAATGAAAGAATTGTAGCAGTCCTATTGTGTAGTACTTGATGTCTTTTTTTAATATGGCTGAATATCAAAATCCCTCTTGACTGACTGCAGTGGATTCAGATCACCTGTGCTCAGGGTGGGGGAGACTGACTTCTAATTAATGAGTGAAAGCAGCTCCCAGCCAATCAGGGTGTGACAACGCAAAATTACTTTTGTGAGCAATGTGCATGAAAATGGTCAGATTTTACTCCCAGGTCAATTAACCCTGCAGTAGTCTTGTATTTTACAAGAGGTAAAAAACACAGAGAGGAAAACTGGTCCATGGCAATGTGAACAGAGTTCATCGACAATTATTAGCAGGTTTATCCGTGCTTGAAAAACATTTATCCCAGTGTAATCAGGTTTTTAATGAATTATATATCCTATGTATGTAAAGGGACGGTATTAGTAATCATAAAGGCTTGACTTTTTTACTGAGTCACGTAGACGTCCCAGTCTCAATAGATGTACGCACCGTTGCCTCCTCATACCTGTTGTGCTGACAAATTTCATCCAACTGACAGGCTTTAAAATTAAAGACATTTTCCTTACATTTAAATTTAAATTCAATAATTCCTGCACAGAGCCAGGCAGGTCAGTCACCAGGTTAAAGATGATGCTGCTCTTGGATCCCTCAAGTGCTGCTGCTGCCATATTTAAATTGATTGGCATTGTCACACACAGTTCGGCCTCTCGCCTTGAGTCCTATAATGTGTCTCATTTGTGGCGCATGGCAATGATATGCAACATACAATGTGCCACAAAGACTGCTCTGTCCATCTGAGAACTGTATTGTAATGTTCCCTCGGGCCTATCCAGACATCTGAATCACATTTTCATCAATTTAAATGTTCTTTTGATTGCAGCTTATAATCATTTGTGTGTTTTCGACTGAACCAACAATCACGCACTGTTGTAGATCAAAACATAGTGTTATTAACCATCTCATTAATGGATGGCCATTATACCCAAGTGGGACCGCTTCAAAGACTGCAGGAATCACAGAGTTTGCCAATGTAAATTAGTCATGGCGTGAACGTGTTTAATTTGCAAAGACGTGTAATCTTACAGGCTGGACACACTGGACACCTGTGTTCTGCATGACCCATTTGCATTGAAATGCAGTGCAGCTGTGACTTTGACAGCAACAAGGAGTGCATAAAGACAGCTGGAATTAGCATGTCATCTGACAGGAGATTCCAGATGTCTGTGACAGCCAGGTGGGAAAATCTAAGATAACAGCAGTACAGGTATGTGTGTATTATTAGGCGCATATCCTGTCATCAATAACCAGAACTGGAAATATACAAAATATACAACACAAAGCGCAGGACTTTATTATCTGTGTTTTGATAAACGTGGAATGATCTCCCGTCGCTGTAGTGGCCACCTACTCGTGTGTGAATGAGTGTAACAGCAATCAAATCACATGTTATTAAAAGAGCCAGACCATGCAATCTTATATCAGCCCAAAAATCTATAGGTTATGTACGAGGTTCAAGGTAATGTATTCGTCAACACAGGATAGCATCATGAAATTAAAGTTCATAAACTCCTTCATGCTAAACTCAGTAAAGAACATACAGTTATTTACATACAATTATGCATAAACACTTTTTTGCATCTGCATCAGGGTGAACATAAGCAGCAGTAACAAGATGGTGATGATAATGTGGACGGCATCGTCATATCAAAAGTCTGATACCAAGTAAACACTGTGTGAGCACAGAGCATCGATGTCGGCTCAGACCACGGTCCGCCCGTCAAGTTCAACAGCTTGATCTGAGATGTTGTGCTGGAGACAGGACTTTGGGGCCTAACAGTCTCTCTTTGTCCATTTCCTTCCTTCCTGTGACCAGACATTACTCAGGAGCAGACCTTAAACCTTTACTGCTTCCTCAGACTACCTTTCCTAATGTTTAAATGCTCAGTGGCTCGTTTACATTTGGATGCTGTGACAGCTTTATTACCTGTAAACCGCTCAACAACCCTGAGTTACTAAGTGACACTGGTCCCACAATAATAGAGTTCAAGTCAAACAAAAGTGTAAATGGTGTTCTGCTGCTCGCACACACAGCAGAGACAGAGGCAGCTCTCTGTTTGACCACCCTTGAATACCAGAGGACAACGAGTTTGTGAAAGGCAAACAGATCAATACTTGATCGCTTCACACTTTGTCAACTCCATCCACCTGCTCCTTCATTGAGCCCCGCTCTTTAACACCCATCAACCCACACACACCTCGAGGCCAGTGAAGTATCTCCCTGTGTTGTCTGTCACAGCCTGGGACAAGTGCCATCCCGTACACTGTGTTCTTGAGGCGGACGCCCATTAGAGGGTACCCCACTGCTCTGATAACTTACTTTGTTAAAGTGGACTGACAGTAAATAGATTTGGTCAATCCGTATTTCATTTCCTGTGCGCTCTCCAGGGAGTCCTCCCCTGTCCTTGTCGCGGCCAGCATCCTCTGTCCCAAAGAAACTGCCGCCAGCCTCCAGAGGCCTCACAAACACATCCTCCTTCCACTTGACAGCATCATTGCCAATGACCCAAAAAAAAATTCCAGAATAGCTTGATTGAAAACATCAATCACTTTGTTGCCTTGAATTGGATGCTGCAGAGAAACTGTGCTATCAATATAATCTAAAATATTGAATCATGTTCATGATGGGTGGATGGCAATTTGACTCTTGATACTAGGCTAGTCCCAGAAGTTTCTCAGTTCGGAGGTAACTTCAGAGGTACAGTGTCAGGTGTACAATTAACTGGTGCTAATACAGGCTTCAGTCACACCATGGATTACTGAATTGATTTAGTGAGAGTTTAATAGATAATCTTCCTATTGTAAAGTGTGGAAACATGTCAACATTACTACAGCAAAATCCAGAATGGCAAAAGAACAGTAGTCAGATCATTTAAACTATGTGAATATTAAACCAACACGTGATGTCACGGTTGGCAATGGTCATATATTAAACAGGAAAAGTGGCTGCACATGAGTACCGGATCTTGGGTCATTCAGTAGCATGTCCCATGAAAACCCATTAGGAACTAATGTAGTTACTCATAAGTCCAATGTGAACTGCAATGCTGATGGGTCGTAACGTCAGGTAGGATTTATAGCTCCCTTATTTCCGGTCAGCTGATTTATTGTTCTGTGTGGTCTCCATTCTTCTAATGTAAGCGTGATCTCTTGAACTCCTGAAGCTTTTCTCTCACTCTTGTCTCTATTCATTTTCCTCCAACCCTGGTGTCTGCTTGTTGCCATGGAAACGCCTACCGTTTTCTCCGCTCCGGGCTGGAGCTCCGGTGGATCCGAATCCCGGTGAACACAGTTTGGAATCAAACGCCTCTCTCTCTCTCTTCTAGCACTTTTTTAATCCTCCCATAGACCCTGCGCTTCTCCGTCAACTCATAAGCATAGTCATGGTCGAAGAAAATCTTATTGATATTTATAACCTCCTTCTTCCAAGCTAACATCAGTGAGGTTTCTTTGACAGTGAGGTCTTTCACTGGACTGGACATTGGAGCAGCATCAGGCCCTGTCTTCTGAGACAGAGATCTGTGAGCACTTTGCATTTGTAAGGACATTGTGTTGGGTAAGGGGAGCTCAGTTGTGTTCCACAAACTTCAAGCCAGCCTTGGTGTAGGCAGCCACACCATCAATCTGAGTGTTCTTTCTTTTGGATCTGCTTCCAGTATCGGTAGCATTCTCCTGCTGCCTGTGTCGTTCTTTCAGCAGACATAGCAGGGCCGCCTTGGTTGCTCCCACACCTGAAATGCACTTCTCAGTGTCAGCATTGCCTTGAGCTTGGAATGTTGCCCCTACCTCTAGTTTCTGGTTAAGGTTATGTTTTAGCATTGTCAGCTCTTCCAAGCACATAAATGTGATTTAAGTATGTAAATAGCCATGTGAATATACTTTATAAAGTGGCAGTCTGTCACTCCTCAGAGCAGCTCATCTCCAGGCTCAGTTACTTATTCTTTAACAGTTACCAAGACACTACCTTGCTCATCAGAGGGCTCGTTATGTCTTTTTAAGTGTTCATCATTCAGTCAACCCCTTTTTCTCAGTTTTCAATAACTACGCGTCCATCCTGAGTGTGGCCTCATCGGACGATCCCTCACAGCTATTTCTGATGAGATCATACATCTCAGTGTGAATAATCCCTGATGTCAGAGCGTGATTCTACAGAAAGTAACTTCCGCCTTATAGGAGTTCATTATATAAAGAGTGCCTGAGCCAATGCACTCTCAATTAACACCTGTTCCAGTTTTGGAAAGGATTCACATAAACACATTCCACACATCCCTAAATCGTCCCTGAACCAGTGAGATGGAACATGATTAAATGCTTCTGAAATGAAAGTCTGGGCAAATATCACAGCAGCCTTCAGGTTCTTTGTGGTTTCATTTTGTCATTCAGTTCTTGGATGCTTTGATAAACACAAATATATGTTGCTTGTTTAATGCAAACAACCAGCACGAGGTGAGAGGAGCTGTGTTTTCCATCACATTGCCCTGATGACATGATGAGCTGTTGACTGTTTGTCACTTGCGTGAGCCAGGACCTCAGGACCTCACTGGCGGGATTATGAGTAGATCAAAATCCATCCCTGTCACAGCATTCATTTCTACTCAGTCCTAAAAAGCTGAGACATACGGTTGAAGTAGCAATCATCCTGCTGCCTCACCAACTCTCCGGGGAGTGAGACTGACATAGAGGAGGAGAGCAACAGCTGCTGCAGCAGACAGAGAGAGGGGAAGATTGACAGTTTTGCACTAATGCCTCCCGACACCAGAGAACGCTTTCTGAGGAAAATAAAGTACATTACACAAACAAGGTGCCTCAACTTAATCCACTGCTAACCTGATTTATCCTGAGTGGGCAGCACCAAGACGGCTGCTCAACATGCTTTGAGAAGAAGTGATAAAGATGCTCTGTTGTCAAGGTGATACAATCACTTCTCCCACAGATGTTTGACAGCTTGTATGCTAAGCCTTCAGGTGTGTTTACTACCTGGTGAGAGTTTCTGAGCGACTGTGGGAGAGGCCGCACTTTCATCTGTGTAGCACACTGTGGCTGAGAGGTTTTGATCAGGCAGTAACATAAACTACTTGTTTTACTGTTAATGACATATAGTTTTAATAACTTGAAACGTGATACCTGACAGCAGTGATGGGATGTAACTAAATACATTTACTCAAGAAGTGTAATCAAGTACAATTTGGAGGAAGTTTTCATCTTCTGCTACTTTATACTTCCACTCCATTCCATTTATTTGATCACTTCAGTCACTAGTTTCTTTATAGATTACATATTGCATCAGAGCCAAATTAGCACATTTTTAAATTGAAAATATTTTATTTGCAATCACATAAAACACATCACTGATTCCAGCTGATAACCAGCCAGGACGATAATCAGCTGACCCACAGTGTACAGCACGTGCATGTAACTGTTTGTATTTTTTGCTTTTCCTCGTTGTTTGATAATTGAGTTCATTTATTGCCAGAAAATTACTTTTGATATTCAAGTGTTAAACGGGACGCACTGCCCCATGTGGCTCGGAACGGTGTGGGCAGATCAAAATATGGAAATACTTCACAAATGTACATACAATCCTGTCGCAGGAGTCATGCGTGTACTCTCTGTATTAGGTACAATTCATCACATGTGCTAAATGAGCAGGCACACTAACTACTGGCTGCTGCTGCTGCTTACATTGTAACCCTCTCCTGGCAGGACGACCCCTTTACGGCGCTGCAGTGGAGAGGGTTGCTATCCCTGATGGGAGGGACCCTTGAGCACCACAGGTGAGTGGGTTGAGGAGAAAGACCTGATCCCTCAGTCTAGTTGGTATCAATGTGTTTGCAGTTGCTGTTCATTGCCGGCCCAACTTGACTTGACACAACCCGTGACTTGACTTGACCAGCCCAAAAATGACTTGGAGAAAAAATAAGTTATTGCAGTTCATCTTGATTGGAATCTGAATTAGTCATGTAATCGCCAATTAGTTACAGTACATTGCTTCAGCACCATGGCTGTGGAGTCTGTACACGGGGTGCTGCCATGAAGGGGTGTACCTGGTCTGCAGTGTAGTTTGTCAAGTGGCATCCTCATGGATGCAAGGGAACAAGTTTTCCCAGCAGAACACTGCATTGTAATGAGATGGTTGATGTCATTCACTTAACATGCCAGTAGTTTAAATGTTGTAGCTGATCAAAATCCAAAATTCTAATTCAGTGGAATGTTTCTTTATTGTAAACAGTGTGATAGAAAATATTCAGTTAATACGAGAAAGATTGTTTTTGGAGCAAAAATAAGCAAACACAATATATTAAAACAATCTAAAATTATATCAAGCAGGTTGAATTAAATGTTTTGGCATTACTCCCTCTGCGGTAAATCTATTTTTTTACATTGTCACACCACCACAAAAACTTTGATCTTAATGTGAACACACATACACAAACACATACATACGGAGACAGACTCACAATGTGAAGAAGAATACAGTTGCAGCTGGAAACAAATTACTACTAGAGAGAAGTTAGTGGATACTTCAGCAGTGCAAACCAGTGCTTTTTGGTCTGTTGAGGTAAAATGTCCTCTCCTATTATAGGCAGATGTATTCAGACCTGTTGACATCCCAGACTTGGCAAGTCATTGAGTTTAAAGTGGCCTTTATGTGAAAAATGCGTCCTGCACGTCAGCGTTCAGTATTTTTGATGAGGTTTTGAGCGTCCTTGTGTTTGGCCATCGAACCAGGATGGGGGACATTCTGAGCGCACACCTCGTTTGACCCTGACGATCTATTTCTGTTAGTGAGAGCTTTAAATATTCATCAGTGATTGCCTTGCCAAGGAGAGGAGCTCTGAGCAAACAGGGCGATAGGCATTTGGCATCGCTCTGTAATGATCACACCGCATATCTGTGCAATAATCAGAAACTAAACAGAGACACAGAGCAGGGGAGCATGTCTACCTTCAGATGACTTTCTCACTGCGGTTCAGCTGTTTGATCTCTGTGAGCATCACACTGACTCTGTGTGTTCTCTCTCTCTGTGTTCACTCAGATAATCTTAGTGTAGACAAGATTCATTTGAAATGTACTCCACATAGAAAAAGCTTTTTATTTATAATGTTTGAATACCCCCCAAGCCACATGCTAATGTGAAATGGTAGGAGATATTTCGATTGGAGCAATTAACTTGTTCTATTCAGCCTATAAAGTTTTGTGTTTGCTCTCCAGAGGTAAGACTATTCAACTACTCATTGTGACTCATCAAATACATCAATAATTTCACATTATGGGAGGTTGACTTACATGTTAGCATGCATAATGGAACTGGAAGAAGTACAAACTACAAACCGCTAAAGGAGAGAAAGATCTTACCTAGAGTTCCATGTAGTATCAGTAGCCATTCTGCTGCTTTTAATCATATGACATGATGTCAGAACCTACTTTAAACTGGAGATATTCCAACACATCCTCATAACTGATTGCCAATGGTCCCAAAATGATATGCATCACAGTTCCCAAAGTAACTACTGCAGCGTACCAGCTACAGGCAAACTGGACCTTTGTCATCTGCTCACAGTTAACTTAGGCTTAGGGAACACTGTGGTTGGCTTAAAGTCAGTGTTGTAGTCAAGACCACCTAAACTACGACCAAGTCATGAAAGCAATGAGACCTAATAGTGGCATTTAAGTAAAGCCACTATGAATATCTAATAACCCTCCACCACATGAAAGGAAATTACATATAATCTTATAATATTTAATAAAGCATGCAAAAAAGAAAAAAAATCAGTATGATCAATAATATATCAATCCATATTTCAAGCCAGTACCCATACATTGATGAAATGTATCAGTCCGTCTCTCAAAATCTGGGACCCCCCTACGCTGTCTGGGGCTCTCAGCTCCAAGCCCATTGGATCCAACTTAAGAACTATATAAAAAAAAAAAAAACACCTATCAGATAAATCAGAAATAGAAAATAGTGCAATTTCGGGGGACTATTTTGAGCAGCAGATTAACCCAATTCTGGTTGTGGTGTGTGTGCGTGTGTGTGTGTGTGTGTGTGTGTGTGTGTGTGTGTGTGTGTGTGTGTGTGTGTGTGTTCATTTGTATGAACTTTTGCCATTTAAATGCTTTACCTACTGATTTCATTTCATTTCATTTCACCTTCAGTTAGCTGCTACACATGTTAAGACGCCATGTTTGCATGCCAGCATGGCACTGCTGATTTAACTAACATTGGGCTGTAAGTACTTTTTTATTATAACATGTGAATTTATGTTATCTCAGGAAACAAAGCTTGTTTTCGAGAGATATAGTCATGAAAATGATCTTTGTTATATAATGTAACGAGTAAGTTGTGATCTCAAGATAAACCCATTAAAAAGAATAACTGAACCAGTGGCTCTTTAGGGCTTCTATACCTTAAAGTTACTATCAACATAATAGTTTTGAAATAAAAGAACCAACTCTCTGCATCATTATTATTTTCAGAGTGTGTTCTTGATGTTGTGTCACCCACCTTGATTGAATGGTACAAAGTAACTTTTGTAGCTGGTGACATCAGTCGATTTTGATCCCAGAGCTTATGTGACATTGTCTTTGAGCACAAAGCTATCATTCATTTCTGAGGCTTCAAATAGTGCAGCAGAATGAAAGAGCTGGACAGATCAATTTGAAGTGAAGCCTCAGTCGCTGTCACTGGCTGCTCTCTGTCAGCGAGCAGACTGGGTATGCTTTGGAGAATGAAAAGGGTTTGAGAAATTTAATGAAAAGATATTGGAAAAAAAAAGATATACCAGCAAATTGTTTTTCATCCGACTACATAGGTAGTAGGTTTGGTAGAGAAGAAAGAGAATAGTGATTCTGTCAACTGATGTCTGAATATGCAGTTTGAACCTGCTGCATTTCCATATATAGGTATATATTTGGAAATATATATATTATATATATCATATTATATATATATTATAAGTGTAGCTGTGATTTATTAAGGACAGTATGGTGACGGAACAAAATGTGGTCACTGCGAAAACCATCATTTTCAAATTGCACAAAAGAATGCAGTGTTTTTGACAAGCTTCTCACAAGACCCACAGTCGCAAATTCATCGTCCAATATATGGTGCAATTTCCTTTCCTGTTCTATTATTTCATCATAAATGTAAATAAGTTCTGCACAATCTGCACATAGAAAGGTTGTTGCTGTTGTTTTTGCCTTCAACATAGTTTGGTCCCTTTCATATTCAAATACAAATCTGGTCCATAATTCCAAGAGAATGTGAAACCACTCTCAACTCGTCAAATACAGCAGCCTGGTCAGGATCCTACACTTATAACTTTGACGCTGTTTTGGACTGAACACAGACGTGTATGTGTGGCAGAACCTCTTGCTTTATACTTCGGCATCCACTGTAGGCCAGTCTCACTTCTTACATGGGTCAAGTAATCCTGCAGCAGCATGTCAACTTGAGATTCAGAGTCTCCTATTTTTATTCAATTACTGCTACTATTCATTAATTTAAAAAAGCTAAAACTACTAATGTACTGGCTAGTCTCTTTGTGGCTGATATGTACCTTTTTTTGTGGCTAAAAATACATATCTCAAGACCCACCCTACTCTGTCTATAATTGGTTGGCTTGGTTAGTTGTGTTTTCTATGTTTTCTACTTAAACTGTTAACTCACAAAGTACCTTTGGTAAAGTCTGTTTTCGGAGGTTTTATAAGCTGTAGTTTTACAGGTTAACTCATGATCTTCATTGTCAGGGTGCTTCTGTGCTTGTAAGTTATAGTGGTCAGACTGGCTGCTGCTGGGTTGCCATGCTGCTGCCCTGCCACCCGGCCCTAATAAGGCCAGAGACATTACAGATTAGACAGCCAGGGGTGGTGGTGTGTTTACCAGGGCAACTACATCCAACAGTCTGCTGCATCAGGTCCACCGCTAGCTGCCGTCCACGAGATTAACACAAGCACAACCCAAACAGCTACTGAACATACAGTTTGAAAATAATAACACGTCTGACGGAGATTTCCATGGCCCTGCTAGTCAACTCAACATCAGGGAGGGAGATCAGAGATCAGTGTGTGTTATTGGCTGTCTTCCTGCTTCCACACTCCCCTGGGTGACCTGGTATTCCACTGTATGACAGAGAGAGAGGGAGGAAGCTGAGTAGGCCCCTTCTATAGTAGTGAATGGACAGATACAACTACTATTTTGTGCCATAAATTAATCATATGATGTTTGTCAATTTAAAAAAAAAATGTTTCAAAAAATGTTTCAACTTTAGGAAGTCGCAGTTCTTCAAAATAGATGTTGAATATATCTAACTATAGACTGCACAGCCAACAGCAGCGTCGGTGTCATCGTCCTGTTGAACGAGCCGTAACATTCTCGAGCTGCTCCTGTAAATTAGCAGCTCACAGGACTGACCAGCTCTCCTTTCACATAACTACAGATGTCAATATGAACACATTTACTGTGGTTTTGACTTGTGTTGAGCGAGAAGATGTAGTACACCACATAATATTTTACTATCTTATTGTCAAATAGTAATATCGTTTTAATTCAAACATATCTGTAATTTGTGGCACAATTATAATAAAAAAAATGATAAAAATAAGGTCCCATGAGGTCCACCAGAAAGGACTACGGCACTCATGCCAAGTTCCCACTGCCTGTGGACTTAACATTCATATGATGTCATAGATTTTTTAAATCGCTTTTCTGGGTTGAAGGAAAATGTTACTATTGTAAAACCTAGATTTGAATCAAAATGTCAACACATTTACAGACCTCTCTTTTATGTTGATTTTTGGGCCGCTGCAATACTGCGAGTGGCCACTGGGAAAGGATGAGCCCCTACTATCTGTCCATAACAGATTCATGGGAAGAACAAGTGTGCTCTGTTTAAACAAAGCGCCCTCCCCTGGCTGCCTTTAAGCTCCTCCTCACAAGGGCAGTGTCATCTTGACACTTAGGGCTCTATCTTGCACTCAGCGCAATTGACTTTGTACACTGGCGCTTGTTTAATTCCTATTTTGCATTCGGCGCACATTGGAATTTTCCCTCCACAGACGCGCGTCCTTAAATTAGGGAATGACTTTGCGCTCCCGGGGCGGTTCAGCGCAAAGTGGAGGCGTGTTCCGGCGCAAACGTTCACTGGTGCTATTTTGCCATTTCAGAAAACACTTGTACCACAGACCAGGAAAAACCTAGTCTAAAGTCAGTGGCGCTTATTCAGATGCTATTTTAAGGGCGCATGCTTGGCCATAATGTAGCGTGTGCTCAACGTGCATACACTTTGCTTCTCTCATCCATAAGGAAGCAGTTCCCGTTTTTGCAAACCATACAAAAAAAGTTGAAAAGATTTAAACAGAAGAACGAATCCTTTCCCCTCTGATATGCGATGCGCCCGCCGTAGCCGTGAGGGTCCGGGAGTGGCAATGCGCGATGTGCTCCTAGTGGAGCGGGTGGACGGAGATGGAGTTGGGGGACGAGGAGGAGGAGGAGGAGGAAGGGGCACAACAGGAGCAGGTGGTGCGTTTGGAGACTTGAGGCGATGCGCCTGAGAGGCTGCAGCAACATCGCCACCCGGTCAAGACGGGCATTAATACATTGCCGCATCACGGACAGTGCGGTCCGGTCTGACAATGCTGCCACGGCGTGTAGTGGGTCTGGATCCTCTGCACCTTGGTGTTTGCGCTGCTCCCTCTTCAGCTGGCCGTTGCGCACTGCTCGGCCCGTGCGCACTGTTTAATCAAAGCTAATTTGGATGGATTTCTCCCATCCCCACACAAGGCCACTTCTCGGTCTTTTACAGCCCTGACGAGAACGTCGGTCTCCTCGGCTGTGAACCGTTCCTGGCTTGCGCCTGGCAAATTCGCCATTATAATAGCAATGCGCCATGGAACAAGCGCGCCTGCTCTTAAAGGGAATGTGAGATGACGCTCTGATTGGTTTATTGCACGTTACGCCCAAACCACACCTATGACTAATGTAGCTACTTCAGACCAACCCATTTTAGATTTGCGTCGGGCGCAAGAGTCATTTATCCCGCCGGCATAATAGCAACAGCGCCTGAGATCCGCCCACAAAGCTACTTGCTTTGCGTTTGATACTTGCGTTTCAGATCGTTAAGATAGAGCCCTTAGAGTATAGATGTAGACCTTGTTTTTTGGAAAAGATCCAATAAAACACAATATCAATTACAGTATTTTCAAATGCAAATGTATTTTTTTTAAGACTGCCACTGTCTTTTTAACCGTCAGTTATGACCCAACTATCTCTGGAGAACAGTGAAATAAAGCATAAAATGATCTTTCAGTTTCCTAATACATTGTTCATATCAATTTGATTGTTTCTGCAAAATAACACAATTATGAAAAGTCCCAGGAATGGAGAATGAAGTGGAAATAAATGAGATCTTCCGCAGAGGCTCGTCTAGCACGACCGCAGCCGGTTGACCTTCTCTCCATGTAAATGAGCTGAGCAGTGTAAGTCAATGGGCTTCGGTCCAGACACACACTCTGTTATGTTCTGACAAGGTTATGTTGGAAGATTGTAGCTGGAGCCATGACTGACATGCTGAGTGAGAATAAAAGTAACATACATTTAATATTAACATTATTGTTGATAGCTGCATGTAATGTAAGGTTTTAACATCCAGTGGAATCAAAGAAAATGCATCAGTCTCACAGGATTCTGAGCAGATGAGAGATGTTTTTATTGGAGAGACAGCAGGACGCTGTGCTGAGGCAGAGCTGCTGCACTCAGTTCTGATCTGCACTCTTTGATCGCCACATTTCAGAGACAGGAAGAAACTTAATCTGATTGGTAGTACTGCAGGAACACTCTTCCTTTCTGCTTTTTTTCTTCCGAGGAGATACCAAAGCTCTGTGTCAAGGAGGCATTGTGATTAATCTGCAGGTTTTGCCTTTTCGGCACTCATTTTGCAGGGCTCAGGGAAAACGAAAGGTCATGGCTGTATTGAAATGGCTGGTATGCATCCAAGGGGAGGCGTGAATATATGCATGTGGTGGGATTTGACACAGGTAGCGCTTGCTCGACACTGAGAGCCTGCATGACATGATAATCATACTGTTCATCTTTGTATTCCCACAGTCTTTAGCCCTATTTTAAAGCTTTTCCTCACTTTGATGTCAAGCGTTCTATTATCATGAGCCTTTTGCAGTGCTCTTAAATATTTAAATAAATGCATGATGTGTTGAATTGTTCCTTTATTCAGGTGGTAGTAGACTTTATCAGACTGGCCATCTTTCAGTAGAGAACATTATTTTTTTCAATCGAATGTAGGAGAAAAAAAATAATCTTGTGTTAGAGAAATCAAGGTTGTGGTAAATTAAATATCCTTTTAATCGTGTTAAAAGTATGTGATAGCTTATGTATATGTGTGAAATCTGGTTTGTGTAAGAGACCTTGAACATTTATAAATTATCTTGTGATAAAAATCTAAACTATCCTTAAAAAGTGATATTGTTCCATTCAGCAGCTCATACATGCTGACTGTCCATTCACTAAATACAATCAATCTTCTCCTCTGGACCTGGTGGGCTTCAGGACGCATTCACGCCAAAACCTTTTTTGCGTTAGTCGGCTGTTTTTTTTTGGAGAAACATGTACACTGACGATAAGACTGCAGCTGAGTGTGTTCACTCATATTGACATTATGCACCAGTTCAAAACATTATTTTCCTTCCGTGGATACTTACAATCACTGCAGGACCGGCAAGCTTACTGGCAGAGGCATGACTGCAGACCGAGGCAGAGCAGGACGGGTCGGTGGCGGGGCAGGATATTTAGAATGGAGAACACAGCAGACATTTTTTGTGAAGTGTTGTCTTTTACTTGTGATCTCTCAGTTTAAAACACAGTACTGTTGTTTTTAATCCGTCAGTGTGGACAAACAGTCTCTAGTACGACATGCCTGCTGGAAGCATAGCAACATAGGAGCTTCTCCTTCTGGCAAACTCAAATATCACAACCTAACGTCACACAGACAGGTCATGGAATGACACTCCCACGCTGCTGCACTACCCTGCGGCGTTCAGCCAGAACAATGGTTTTGATTGAATGCAGCCTTAGGCCAAGGTATAAATGTGTGAGTGTGAATGAGTGAACAGGGCCTGTGTTGTAGAGCACTTTGAGCAGCTGTTAAATGCAGTCCATCTACCCTTTAATGGAGAAGAGTTGAACATTGAGGTAAGGTTTTCATGGACCTGCATTGAAGCTCAGGCTTGTCTCAACCTTACTGTGTTCTCCAAGTTAGAAATGGAACTATTCTTTTGACAGACAACATTCCTTTACAGTGGTTTCTTTTGGGATTAAAAATTGGATTTATCTTCACTACTCTCATCATATTACTGTTATCAACTTGGACTAAAGGGTGCTTGACATCAAACTGATGTACATCCCACATCAACGCCTACGGTGTGTCTCCCAGCAGTGAAGCTCCTCGCCTGTCCTCGAGCTGTTTTACTTGTGATTAGCTGCTGAAGCTGCTGTGTGAGCTCTGAGCCGTTGCATCGCTGCAGGCGTCCAATAGGAGGTCCAGTTTAAACTTGCAGGCGGTAATGTAGCACCACTTTTCTTCCCTCCCTCACCCTGACCCACTGCATACACCCACCTGCTATTGTAGACACACTCCCAGCCAGTTTAATTCCTCTCAGATAGTTTGAAGGTCTAATGGCTCAATCAATAGCATCATTTTAAATTAACCCCCTACCCTTCTTTCACTTACTAAAGTTAGCTGAATCAGACACATTGTGAGGCCTACATCAAGCTACACTCTTTGGTCTTTTTTAATTGTACATTTTTGTATGGAGTGC
This sequence comes from Sparus aurata, assembly GCF_900880675.1. Taxonomy (NCBI): domain Eukaryota; kingdom Metazoa; phylum Chordata; class Actinopteri; order Spariformes; family Sparidae; genus Sparus; species Sparus aurata. The sequence continues at coordinate 21,450,125 of NC_044202.1, read as the reverse complement.
TTTGCTGAAGCAAAAACTGTCATGATTTGCTGATGATGTCTTACAAGACTCATACATTAAATACATATGGCCCTAATTACTAGAAATATGAAAGAATTGTGTTAGTGTGAAGTCAGAGGGGCAGAGTGAGAATGGAACGTGACTTCTGATTGTCCAATCAGAGGCTCTTTGTTTGATGTTTATTAAGTGCTTCATCTGTTAAACATGCTAATCAGGCTTGAACGAGGTCCTAGATCTACAGGAGCGCTGTTTAAGAGGCATCAGGATGGACTGATTCTGTTGAATACAAAACAAAAAATTACAAATAAGTCTCTGTAAGTTATTTATGACAGTGGCAGTGCATGGTGATATGACCATGTTAAAAATGACATATCTTAAACCGTAAATAAATAAACTGTGGATCTGAAATGGAAATGGAAGTGGATGATGTTGTGTTCCTGCTCTGGGATTGTGTCTGACACTGCCACTGATTCATCAGAGCGGTGGCCTGTGGGAAGAAACCACTCTGAAGTCTGAAGTGTCTGAAACAGGTTTCGTCCAGATTGTGATGAGTCTGCAGAAGTGTTCAGGTCCTCACTATAAAAACATATAATTTGATGAATGGATTACACGTTACTTGTTACTTTTTTTAAAAAGTAATGCATTACTTATTCACACTATGTTGAAGGTTTGTTACACTTCTTTAGATTGCTTTTGCATTACCTCGCAACATCGCCTGAGATGTTTGGTCATGTAATAAAGAACAGTTTTTCGTTTTCACAGAGGCTCTCAGGTGGCAATAGACTCCTCTTGTGTATCATCGTAAACATGTGACGTGATGTGAAGCACGAAGTTGGGCGTGAACAGTGAAGCAGGTCGAATTTGTCTTCAAAATAAGAGCTTTACATTGCACCCCATTGGTGTTTAAAACAGGGTTATTGGGAGGGGGCTTTTAATTTGAATGTAGCAACTGTTAGTAGCTTGCCACTAAAACTACAAGTGGACAGCAAAGACAGCTACAGAGACCAAGGAGACACTAGCATCTCCTGGGTCTAAGCGGCTTTCCAGTTGCTCATGTTGACATCGATGCATGAAGTGATGGACTGACTGCTGTGATCAGCTGTTTCCTAGTTTTAAAACTCCACGGCTGTGGGTCGCACAACAATGCACGTCATCGACACCTCCGCCGATCTCACGCAATTGCCGGCACATCGACGGCTTGGATTTACATAGCAATGGAATTCGAAAAAAGTGTACCCTCCTCCGAGGCGTCAAATTGGCAGACCAAGGGTCGTCCACACGGACGAGAACGTTCTTTTTTTCCTTTCGTCTTCCTCGGCATCGTTTCAAGAATATTTGCGTCCATACGAATCCACTGAAAACGACTGAAAACGCTGTAGTTCATATTCCAGGCCTATAGGTGGCGCTTGAAATTCACAAAAAACGGAGAAGAAGAGCATGCGCATAAAGCTAAACAAACAGACAGTAGACGGAGAAACCGAACACAAGAAGAAGATGAAAATGGCTAGTACCAGGAAACCAGAATGGTTCATGTGGACCGTTAATGAAGTCGAACTGCTGCTGCGACTCACACTCAACTACAAGGCGAGTAAGTTGCAAAAAACTTGAACACAAGCAGTAGTCCGCCATTGTTGTTGTTGTTGTTATGAGAGGTTGCGGTCGAGGGGTGGGGCAATGGCGTCATCGTTTTAGAAGGTATGCAAATTCGCTGTCCACATGACAACGTGGGGGCTGCGTTTTCAGATTTTTCCACCTTGAGACCCGGTTTCAAAAAAGCGCGTTTTCAGGCGCTGCTTTTTCAAGATCCGTGTGGACGATCGGCCATAACGATGCAAAACATGTGCGTTTCCACAAAAGAGCGTTTCTGTCTGGACGGCCTCCAAAACAGGACCTGAAAGATGTTAAGCAGCTTTGGTGGGTGTCAGAAATCTGAGCCAGGTGACCACCTCTCAACCATGGAGACCTAGAAGGACAGGCCGCACAAACAGATTGTGTAAAATGGTTTAATTTAATGTGCAGAAAAAAAATTCTGTCAATCAAAGTTGTGGATGTTTAGGATCTGATGTAACTGTTCAAGAAGTGCAGGAACATTATATGGATTGTTCCACTGAGAAAAAGAAGAAATACAACAATATTAAGTTACCAGAGCACGGCACCAGAAACTCTCATTTTCACGTAACATACAAGTCATTTATTGCTGCTCTTTATATTGTAGTGAATTGTACGTTTTTAATATATTTGGCAGTGGGCCAAATGTCTCTTTTTCTCACCTAGATGTATTCATCTAATCCTGAGTGCATTAGCCAGAAACCACGTCCTTTATTGCACTGGGTTACATAACAGAGAAACAGCATTCTAATATCTTCATTGAGTATTGATTGAATCTAAATGACTCTCCTTCTGATTCTGCCTTGGTAAAGCTTCTCATTAAGTGTCCCAGCAGTGATGAATGATTGGCTGGATTGAAGGAGGGGCGCAGGGGCAGGAGGGAGGGAGGAATGCGAGGTCATTACTGAGCAGCACATTAGAAAGTACATGAGGGCTTCACAAATGTCAGAGGAAGATTTTTTTTTTTTTTTTCTGAGAAAGAGAGAATGAGAGAGAACATAGAGTGCGAGCTGGGTTCGGGAATGAGCTGAGAGTTTGTAAAGCTGTGGCCAGTCGCTCTTCAGCAGCTCTTATTCTCTCTCAGCAGTGAATGAGATGTTTTCTCCCCTCCTCTCTTATTACATAACTGCCTTTCCTCAATGCTGAACAGCTGCATGTCTTAAGTTTTAATACTGCACAGTAGACCTGAAACAAGCAAGATGACTCAATCTGCACTCATCCCAATTAATGCATAATCATGTAAAGTCCCCAAAATACTCCCAAAAAAAAACGTTTATTTTTGGCAGCAGTTTAAGTACTTTAAAGATAGATGCTGAAGTCTCTTCTGTAAGGTGCTGGATTACTCCGATGTCAATTTATTAGCTTGAGTTAGTTTTTGGGATTTTCCAAACAGAATTGCTTCTGAATTGACTTGTTGCATCGCTGAGCATAACCATTTTTGTAGCAACACTGCACCAGACAGTATTTCCTCTAATATCATTGCAAAGGTTAAATATACAACATTCACAATGACTAAATTTGGACACAAACAACAGACAAGACAAGACAGATAGAGAAAACAGAGCTTTCAATCAAGAATAACTCTTATATGTTTGTTCTTCCCTCAGATTGACCACAGCTGCCGTGTCTCATATCTGAGATTGATTAGCATCAAGGTGAAGAGCCACTACTGGACAAGGCCTGGAGCATGTTCTGAGCAAACACAGCAATCAATTCCAAACTAGTCTATTATAGCGCTCACTCATAGGTTAGAAATGATGATGTTCTGGACCTTTGCTTGAGGAAATCTCTAACTGGACTTCTCAGAGAATATCATATATCCAAGGCAAAACTGACAGAACAGAGGGATTCAGAGGAAACACTCTTAACACTGTGGGCTAGCTGTAATATGATTTTTACCAGACCATGTTGCATGCGTGCACACTCACATGCTGTTAAATTCATGCTCAACCAGCCCGATGACCAAAACAAAAGACTGAGATTTTAACAAATGAAAGAATGAAGCCAATCATTACAGGCTGAAGCAGTTTCATAAAGCTCAGTCCAGGCTCATACAGCCAGAATAGTTACAAGTTCAAGTATTCGGACTAATTGTATATGCACGCTTTTCAGAAGTAGCACTGAACACAGATCAAACTGATCCAACATGGCTCAAAGCAAAGTTAAAGTGTAAGCAGCAATATCCACAGGACATGGGCCCTAAGTCATGTAACAAGTTGCATATGAGCTGTTTAGCTCTGCTACCGAACTGAATGACAACCTTTATTCAAAACATGTCATATAACTAAGTAGTTTTAGCAGTTGGCCACTTGTGTGTGAAACAAAAGTGTGGTGACATTATTGGGCAAGAGAAGTGTCTAACATTGATCCTATAGGCTATGGTCATCTTACCAACAGTCAACATTTGTCAACATGGCAGATCAGAAAAGAGTCATATGAATTGTTGTTAATTATATATAAGTTTTTATAAAAGCACTGATAACCAATCTGTTTTGTTGATTAAGTTGGAGGACATGTTGGAATTGGTTGGTCCTCTAGGGACTATAAATAACACACCAGCAATACTTGCCAGTACCTCTGATATCTTTCTGTGAACCAAATGCCCAGACAGAATGTATTTTCCCCATCAGAGTCTGAACAAGTGACAAAATACAAACCACAGGCTTTACTTAGAAAAATGTAGAAAAAGTATCTTTGTCACCTATTGCAACAGCTACAGTCGTGTGGTAACCAAACCAGTCAGCAACAATCAGTGTTGTTATTGATGGGTGAAAAGAGATGGTAGTTATCTTCTCTGTAGCATCAGGGTGAATTGTGAGTCGTCTGTATGTCACAGTTGGGCAATAAAGGAGCATTGGTTGTCTATTAAGGTGGGGTGGGGGGTTGAACAGATTAACACTGAAGCAATACCAACTGATCAGGGCTGGTTAATGCCAGATACTTGTCAAATGAATCAGAAAATTTCCAATTCTGCTACTTATCTATCAAGGTTGCCTGTCTATATATGAAGCTGTGTATGCTGGGGTGAAGACACTGGATTGGGAATCGAAGGGTGCACACACAGCAGTTCATCCCTGTTGTGAATGAATGCAGTGTGAAGCAGCTGCTCTCACCAGGCATTCCTGGTAATATAGCTTGTCACTCAACTTTGAGAGGGTTAGATCCAGGACAAGAATAAAGTAATAAAAACGGACCGTAAATAATACAGCCAGACCAGTGGATTCTCTCAAATGCTTTTAATTAAGAGTGTGAGACACTTGTCAGCCTCAGGTTTCAAGGTCACTGTAGAAAATCTAACAACTTTCATTAACAATTTAAATTAATATCAACCCAAAGTTCAAGGTACCAACTTAAGTGTATTGTCAGTTATCAACACAGCATTGTACGGCGAGTTTTAATCTCTTTATACTTTTTAGGTGGAGTTAAGGGTGAATTGAGGAGTCTCACAGTCTGAGGAGTGAAGCTGCTGTGTAGTCTGCTGATACAGCAGCAGATACTTCTGTATCTGTTGTCAGATGGCAGCAGGGTGAACAGACTGTGTCTGGGTGGGTGTTGTCTTTTAGTATCTTTGGGCTCTGTGCAGACATCTCACTTCACTAATGTCATGACTGCTCTGGAGGTGGTACCAGAGATGTTCTGGTGGTTTTATCACCTGCTGTAGAACTGTCCTGTCCTGGGCCACTTTGTGATGTTTCCAGTCCTGTCGACAACATTCAGCCTCTAAATGTGGCATTATGTTTCCTCCTACAATTGCATTTACGTTAAACTGCAGCTGTTGTTTGAACGATTTGCCCCCTTAAGTGGTTGCCAACAATAATTAATCTTAATCTAATCTTTAATTTCAAAGACATCAAACATGGACTTGGTCATGAGTGCTGTGGTGGTAAGGAATTGTCATTTTATCTGCTGTTGCCATCATTACCATGGGCAAGCTCCAAATAAACTGTTCAAAAACCATGACTGAGGTAGGTGTAGTTCTTTACAATTATTGTTTGTTATACTGTGATGAGCACAGCACATGGCCTAATGGATTGTACAAAAGAAAATAAAATGAATCTGCTGACCTGCAATGCTTCAAAGTAATTGGAAGCTTAATAGAAATCTAGTAGAAACTACAATGTCTGTCTTTTAAATGTAATGAAGTAAAAGTCATAAGTTTGAAGTAAAGTGCAGATACTCCAAAAAATATACTTAATTACATAATTTAAGTTAATAATACTGTGTTGCTGTCCAGTAGAATGCCACTGCATCTGCATGTACAAATTAAAATGTGCAGAAAAAAGGTGGATGGAATAACAGTAGAAAAAAAAAACAAACAACATGCATCGGCTGAACAGTTTTCCAATTAGGCAGCACTAATGTACATGATATAATATGATGTGAATAAAACACAAGCTGTATATGAGTGGATAGACCTCACCTTGAAACTCTGGGCACTGTTGAGCAATACAAACCTCATGTCGTGGACAATCTAAAGCAGACAGGGCTGACTGGTTTTGTTAGTTTTTTTGCTTAATACTCTCCGTCTGTCATTGTGCAAAAACTGCAATACTGCAGACGATGATCAAAGAGAGCTGAGGCTGTGGTGTGGTGCCAACACTGTGAGTAATGTAGCTCACCAGCCCAATATGTTGGGGATAATAGGACACACTGTATGAGCCAGAAAGGCTGCATCCTATAACTAAGCTTTGTCTGCACTGGGACTCACATCACTGCACGCAGGCACACACCTCCATTCACACACCGACACACAAACACACAATAGGCTGAGGCTCAGAGTGCGGGCTGATTAGAGGAGCGAGCCAGATTCTACAGAGCTGAATCAAGGTCGAAAGAAGTGGAGACACAGTGAACCAGACCACCAACTTTAAACAGCTGTTGGTGAGACAGCACGGTACGGACCTTGATAGATAAGCAGCAGATACTGTTCAACTTTAACAAACTTTGCTGCCTCACTTTCTGAAAAAACTACATACCATATAAATGAAGCAGACATCACACATGAACTGTAGGATGCATTTCTGATTAGGTTGAAGCTTGTATATGGGTCGTTCGAGATACATTTGCCATCTCCCTGTTAAACCTTTTGAGAGACTTTATTGAAACAGATTTGAGTAATTATGATGATTATATTAAACTCTTACTAAAAATAATGCTAAATGTGTATTTTAAGAACAATTTATGCATAACATATTAAGTAAATGACAATCAACCCACCCATGGCTTCTGATACATACTTTCAGCTTGAAATACATACATGAAATAATTGAGTGTAATTTTCAGTTTTTGTGTGCTTAATCTATTCACTGTTATAAAATGAATTACATCAAATATCTATTTTCTGTATCATAGTTAATATCAGTAATAAAAAAAAAAATCGCAGGGCAGACAATCACAGTGGCTGATCAGGATGAAGAAGAGGGGCCCGGCAGAGGTGCAAAGTGAGAGGGAAGAGACTAGTAGAGATAGAGACACCATCACAAAGTCCTGAACCAGACCCTGAACAGACATCCAGGTAAGATTAGTGCATAGGTCCATGAGTTTTCTTATAAAGGTTAATTGTACAGTTAGTTATAGGTCGACTGAGAAAAGTGTAGCTCTTTGACTTTTGTTTCTTAAAAGAACACTCTATAATATATGCATGATTTTTGTTAAACATTTTGATAAAAAATGTTGTATAGTAACAATTTGGTTTTAAAGTCCTGCGATCTTGAACTTCAGGACTTAAGAAGGGCAATGTTCTCTCAAAATTCAAGCCCGTTTTGCTCTAAAGTTTTCAAATACAAATGGAAACATGGCTTAATGTAAATCTGAAACTCATGTTAGCTACTGCAAACTGCTATTCGTCATACTGTTTCAATAACTCTCTCTCTTTGTTTGTTCATAGGCCCGTAAAAAAATGTGCATAGTTCACCTTTAATTATAAATACCCATTTCTTTGAAAAATATAACAAATTGTTAAGAATTGAGGAGTGTGCCTTAAAGTGAGCTGCCCCTGTTCGAAATAAGCTTAAAGCGAAACTCTTGCCAAAAAGCAACCAAGGCTTTATTTGGGATTAAATATGAGTCAAACCTTTGTGTGAAAGCATAATTACGACGAAAGAGGCACTTTTAAGATTTACTGTAGTTTCGGTTTTGGGCACGTTCATTTTGAAGTCGTCATGCCAGACAAAAATTGTCGATCCAGAGTGCGACCTGACAGGCAGGAGAGTAATGGTGAACCGCTCCTCAAGCATGCCTGTCAGGTCGAACTCGGTGATCGACACTTTTTGCCTGCCATGTCGGCGACGCGCAGGAGGTGCAGCAGCTAACATGAGTAGCTCAAAAACCTTCTTTTTTATAAACTCTGTGTACACAAACAATGTTCTCAATGCTCTTGTTCATGAGTAGTGATGCTACGAGCAAAGTTTCATCTTGTGTCGAGCCTTTTTAGTGTTCTAAAAATAGCGATTTTGATGCTAGCATGTCTTGCCCCATGCACTCCCGTTCAAAATTAACGTGCCCAAAACCGAAACTACGGTAAATCTTAAAAGTGCCTCTTTCGTCGTAATTATGCTTTCACACGAAGGTTTGACTCATATTCAATCCCAAATAAAGGTTGCTTTTTGGTGAGAGTTTCGCTTTAAAAACATGGATTGCATCAGGCAACTGTAAATAGATAGATATGTCCGCTGTCTCTGCTCAGGCAGACTCTTGAGTGTACTTGTCACAGCACACAAAGGTTTGAAAGGTTTGATGTTGTTGTGTCATCAAATATGATGATGGGAATTATCCTGGGACCATTGTCGAGGTCAATGAGACCCATGCAAAAGTCACATGCATGCACAGAGTGAGGTCTTTGATGATGTCCTCAGAATTATCCCATAACCAACCTCAGTGATGGAACGTCATGTAGGAATAAACAAAGAAAAATGGGCAGAAATTGCTAATGACTGAGTTGACATACCCAGGGTGTGGGGGAATTAGTATGGTGAGGTTGTCAATGGCTTTTTGACTGGTTAGTGTGCTTGCTTATGGTCTGAGCAAGTTGGGTTATATTCCTAGCTATCAGTCAGAAACATTTTGAAAGACGTTTTACTTTCCAGATCAGTAGTACATGAGACATATGCAGTTATTATTCAAGAAATTCTGTAATCAGTGTCTTTACATCTTTACATGTAATTAAATAGTTGTTTTTACATTTAGAAATGGTTTCAGAGTCAGGCAGTAAATGTTGTTGTTTTTGGTCTTTTGACTGAGGATAGTCAACTCTGTTATTCATGTCAACTCTGTTACCACCTAGGTCAACTCTGTTTGTTTAGGGTTTTTGCTTTTAAAATAATCATTAGATAACTTTTATTGTTAAAAAAAGGATCAGAAGCTGTGTCATAACTAACAATCCTACCACATGAAATTTCAAAGCATTTAATCCATTTTTAATGCTAAGTTACATTAAAATGTCTTGGGGGCTTTTCAGTTGAATGTGTTGATATTTGTACTCCAAAACAAAATGTCTCAGTCTTATTAGACTAAAAGTTGAATGAATGGATGTAGAGACAAAGGTTCTCTTAGGGAAGACAGGGTTTTAAATTGTAGTTAATTTGTTGATTACATATATTTTACCCATTTTATCTCTAACAGAGTTGACAGATTTTTCAGTTTCTATATTGTTTTTCAGATTAAATATTTTACATCTTACATGTTTAAGATCAGCAAATACTGAACATGTTAACTTTAAAGTGTTTTCTACGAGATTAAAAAAAGCTTCATGAAAAAAATCAATCCTATTTTTAGTTTTCTTCTATACTTGAAATGTATCCTCAATTATGGAATGGCCCATATGCTCAAGAGGCATTATGTTAGATATGACCAAAACTGAATAAGACTAGAAAAAAAACATCATCAACAGAGCGTGAAGAAGACGTGATTGTGTTGCAGAGATATCTGCTTAAGTTAGCATGCTAACCAGCTAGCCTCAGCCCACCCTGTCTCCTCATAGTCTGTTAGCCCGAAATGAGTTCATTAGTTAGTATAATAGGCAGTGTTGGGGCTCGTTACTCAAAAAAGTCATATATTACACATTACACATTATTCTCAAAAATAGTAATGCATAACATTACATGATTACTCACTGAAGAAAGTAACTTGTTACATTACTCGTTACATTCTTACTTGCTCTATAAAAATTCATTCATGTTGTTGGGCCTCGCCTTACACAAGGCCCGGTTAAGGAGTGTTTAACAACAATAAAAGGGGGATTTAGGTCAAATTTGGCTATCAATAATAATTAATGATTATTTTGGATAATTATTCATTATGATAAATAATATGATCCAATTTTCATTAGATCACCTCGGGGCATCACCCTTAAATAAGGGAAAAGATAGGCAATTTTACTAAATCAGTCTCATAAAAATGTACTGAACTGTTTATAACTCTGGTTAATAATTAACTTAATAACTACAACCAAATTTACCATAACAGCTAGTAATGGTTGAAGGATTTTGGAGTTTTTGACAGTGTAGAGGTTGGCAACATTCACTCATGTACAATATTAAATAGACAGCAAGAAGGTTCAAGGTCTTTTATTTAACACAAAATGGAAACACACAATCTAACTAACATGTACTATATACAAGTGTGTGTGTGTGTGTGTGTGTGTGTGTGTGTGTGTGTGTGTATGTGAGTGTGTGTGAAGTGTGTGTGTGTGTGTGTGTGTGTGAGTGCCTGGCAGAACAAAGAAACAATGGCGGTCAATGATATCACATGTGGGTGTGATATGCTCTAGCCTCAAGGAATGTGTGTGTCTGTGAGTATGTGTGTGTGTGTGACGTGGTGCCAGGTTATAGAAGATGGTTAGTTGCATGCAGAGACCCTGAGTCTGCATGAAGCATAACTCGACTATTGTCGAATTAGCTGTCTAGGAAAGCAAACCACCAATAACTTGACTTGAGGTCACAATAACACCAAAACATTGAACAAACACTTAAATTGAATTACATCAACCAGAGTTTAAAGTCCTGTGCTTAGCCATGCTATGGTTTGCTATCTAAGCCCAGTTCAACGTTACCAGTCTTTGAAGAGAAGGTGCTGGTGGTTGCAGGAGAAAGTTGGGGCTCCAATGTTGAACAAGCTGTTCTTGCTATGCAAGGTTTGATGAAAGTCGGCAGAGGAGGAAACTGGTCGCTCCTTTCCTTTGTAAGGATAGCAGCTCGGTGCTGACCTGCTTGGTGTTCCTCAGCTCCTCAGATTGGCAGGACCTCGTGTCGCTGCAATGAGGAGAAGTTCTTTGGGCCTGCTGCCAATGCAGCTTGCAGCTCTCCACAGCTTGTTGGGCCCAGAAGAAGGGATCCTGAAGGCAGGCAGCCCCATGGGGGGAGGTGGAGAGGAGCCCTTGAAGATCCAAAGTTGAAGGAGTAGAGTGCGTTGAGTGAGAGAGGAAGAACAATGAATGCTCTTGGGTTTTGACTACCTGATCAGCAGGGGGTCTGTCACCCTGACCAATAGTAGCTCAAACCTGAATTCTGCACCTAGGTGTGAAGAATGGGGAATTCTGGGACACTGAGTTCAGTTCAGAGTCCATTTTGAAATCCACAATGAATGACTTCATCTGTGGGTCCCAACAATGTTGCTCCACGGTTCCTTAGCCACAAGCTTTGTGTGTCCGTGCTGTCTCTGTAGGTGCTTCGTTAAGATTGAGGTAGTGTTAGCAGTGGTGGAGAGAAGTTTCCAACACGGGCAAAGTGTGCAACTTATAGTCAAGTTATTTTCCTTACGTTCAGCAAATTTAAAGTAATGTTTGTATCTCCAACCGTCAAAAGTGGCTTTACGCAGCGGGGGGTCTTCAGGCAAGTCGCATGCAGCAGCGTATTCTGCTCGTGTTGTTGACGCTGCCATTGTTATCCCATCTCCACTTGTGAGTATTGACTAAAACTAAAAAAAGATTAATATCCTTGTTAAATCATTGCAAAACAAACTTTATTCAACAGTCACGTTCGGTATAAATAAATCTTCAATTCACAGAGTAAGTTATGAAAATATTCTGGCTCTACACGCCTTTTTCACCTGCTGATGTTCCCGCCTGCCGTGTCTTCTCGTCCCATAGCCACCGTCCTGGTCAGATCTGCAGTAAATCACCTACTGTAGCCCCTGTCTTTAAACAGATCTGTTGGTCTGGTTGATAGAGCCCTGTTGCCTGCCGTGACTCCCCCAGTCATCTGTGGACACACTTCAGTCAGCTAATAAGGCCACTTGTACTGTGCTACTTGCTAGCAGCTAGAAGAGAAGCTAGTCACTACGTTCTTCCTCTATTGCTGCTATGAGGTTGACTTTTGTGGTTTTAAGTGAAGTGTCTCAACAAGTATTTGATTTGAGTTGTTTCATCTTAATCCATTTTCTTGGTAGAAATTTCAAAGTATTTTATATTTAGCAAAGATAAACTACTCGCAAAACTATTAACATTTCCATCAGCCTCAGCTGCACATGGTGATTAACACTGGTCAACACTATGACCCACAGTTATTGTGAGCACATTAGAGTGCACCAGAGTGAAAGTGGCAGAACAAGATGAATGATTGACTGAGACAACTCTATGCTGCACAATGGTTAAACTTCTGTCATTGTCTTAGGGTCAGGAATGCACAAACGTTATTTATCACCAACGGCGACAGTGTGGCTAGTGTTGCTTTCACCTTGTGAGTCTGCATGTGTCATCATGTCAACTGTAGTCCTGAAAAAACCTTCTGTAGCTTTGAACTAACACAGAGGCACATTTAAGTTTCCCAGGTGTTTATATTTCTGTCTGTGAGATTCTGTCAGCACAAGAACAGCTCAACCGTGCAAGATGCAGCCAATGACTACTGTGTACTTATATGATAATGCAGTAACATCAGCATTGCTAGGCTGAGCCATCTGCCTTATCCCACCGTGTGATCCCACCACTTTATGCCTGCTTTCTGTTAACATAGCAGTATTAACTGTTATGTTCCATACAGATTTCCAACCAAACACAAACTACACAATACTCATTTTTGCTAGTCTGGCTGCTATTTGCTGTTTTTTGAGAGTCAATTTGATCAACCATGTCAGTTCTTTACAAATCCAACAGTGGGGGCTGCTGTTAGCACTTCTCCAATTTTCTCTGGATTACTTTGTTCAAATGTAACTAGATTTGGTGCATTAATGCTGACATCTATTCCAATATCATGAAACTCAAGCAAAACTAACTCTTTGCCTGCAAATCACCCTGATTGATGGGCCTTAAGTGTGTGAACCGAGGTAGAGTTTGATTTTATATTTGATGTTTCAGGAATGTGTAGCATGTAAGTATAATATTTTGTCTTTCACGCATGTTTATAGATGCAGGTTTTCTTAGCATATGTCTCACTCTCACTGTGCTGCAGTGACACAGACGAACTTCAGGAACTAAAATTATTATAATGTTGTTACTGCACAAATGAAAAATTATCCCCGCTACTACTGGACTGCAAACATTTGCTCTAACTCTGCTGAACTGACTGTCCTGTAAACCACGATGTGGGGCTGTCCATTAAGTAATCCATCCTTTATTTGTAGAATACATTATTCCTTTATTTCTCTGTTTCAACAGTTAATCAATTCAAGAAGATACAGGGACAGACTGGGACAACATTTTACCACTGCTTCCCCTGTGCTTCACTGGCAGAGCAGCAGAGAGAGGCAGTCTATCTGGGGTGAAGTGTCATTAAGGTTGGAAGCCATTTTTCATAATCCAGTGGAGCTCCAGAGATCAATATGTGTGTGTGTGTGTGTGAAGAGCGAATGGAGGCTGTTAGTGGCTCTCTAATGCAATTTAATGCAAGCTGACCACAGTAATGACCAGGAGAAATGGAAGCCAAACGAGAATCAGTGGGCTTTTTCATCCATCCACTATGAATTAAAGAGGAAAAGGCACTTGATTTAAACCGCCGCTGCTCTTGGTTTAAAACCATTTACAACATTACAGAGGCTCAGTCTCTTCCTTTGGGAAAGCACATCATACCCTCATACCCTTTTATTTAGGGTACTACACATTTGGGGCTTTTCTTCTGACACATTGAGAAATCATAAGAATTGCTGTTGTTGTCAGCCAAGAGCTATCTGGATATACCAGAACTGGTCCAGGTCTGAGCCAGATCCAACCCACCAGAATACAGTGAACTGTGGCCCAGAATTGGGTCAGTTCTGGTTTACCGGAAATTCCAATTGTATAAATAATGAAATGAAAAACATTTGTATGACTTAAGAGTACTGAGTTTGATGTTGTTTTAATCTTACACAGACATTAAAACAGTGGCTGCTGGATCAAAATCTTTACAACACAGGACAGTTGAGCTCTTACCGCTTCTGTCCACATTGCATTTGCATATAGCAAAATATGATTTTATTAATGTATTTTATGTACCTTTTAACGCAGTCACAGGTTGACTTTAACTACAACAGGCTTCATGCTCCTTTCTCAGCGGCCTTAGTTTGCTTGTTTCTGCTGCAACTCCTGGTCGTGGAGAAGCAGAGTGGAACGCAGCTCGTTCATTACTGACAGCCAAACACCGCGGGCCACAGCAGAACCAACACACCTGCCTGCCCGGACCATTTCACCAGGATGGTAATTTGCAGGGATGGAAAATAAATCTGTTCAGCTGGCTTACCTCTGCTGATTGCATTACCTTTCTCAATCTTTACTGCATCAGCTGATGAACACACATCATTTTATAGATCCGTCTGAAACTGCTGAAATATCCAACATAACTCTTTTTGGCTGCGTTGGACCGAGGGTGTCAGAATGCAGTGAAATGTGATTCTGTGAACCAAATCTAAATACATCATTTCATGACTGCTGGTCTACATACTGTCTATATTTACTGCTGGAGCCTTTTCTAACAGGTATATTCACTACTGATGTCAGACGGTGGCAGCCTGTGTAACAGAACCTTGGTCTCAGTGAGCCTATTTCGTGCATGTTTCCTCACCAGTTAAACTAAAGCAGAACTAAAGTTTCAAAACACATTTAAACCCCAGCAGCAGCTTTATATATTCACACACACTCACACTCACACGCTCGCACGCACGCACGCACGCACACTCACTCTCTCTCTCTCTCTCTCTCTCGCTCTCTCTCTCACTCACACACACACCTACACACACACACACACACACACACACACACACACACACACACACACACACACACACACACACACACACACACACAGTGAATAGAATGTAGATTTAAAAGGTTCTTGCAGAGAGTACGTCGCTTGTGGTGCATCTGACATTAAATGCGCCACAATGAGCAAACTCTTTGGAGAGCACAGCAGCAGTGTGTCTCAGCAGCAGCTTGGCCAAAAACACCACACACTGGGCCCAGTGAACTTCAGGAGTCAGCTACAGAGGTGAGATAGAAGCTAAATGCATAAAGCTACGTTTAGAAATGTGCGTGTTGTAGTGCTGTATTGTCCAGAAAAGTGGGCAACACGCCTTCTGGTGGGTGCTTAGTCTAGTTTCATGGTGATGCTTTGTTAATTTGTCTCTATCACAGAAAGGCAGACAGCACTTTCAGGCCACGAGTCAAATTACTTTGACTCAAAGACCCTTAACATACCTCAAAGCTGTTCAAGATTTACTTGAAGACCCACGCGTCCTGCTGTCATGGACTTTCCTCCGCAGTCCCCTGACCTCAACCCCACAGAACGTTAATAGGGGCCCTTGAAGACGGAGAAAGCCAAGCAGTATGTAACATCCCAAGAAGCTCTGCAGACTACTGTCAGATCATGCTGAGATAATGCGTCCATGCAGCTCATGTGCATGATGTCATCAAAACATCAGGAGGAAAAACCAGGCACTGAGATATTCTGACATTCATGGACACTTTTCACTGAAAATATTTAGCTTATATCATTTACAATGTTCAAAAATAGAACAATATAACAATGCAAAATAGGCGTAGCTTGATAAGTGGTCTCAGGCTTTTTTACCAAATGTTGGTTAAACACAGTTTTTTTAATATATGAAATTAATATTATGGAATACAAATTGAAACATTGTAATGCTGACATATAAATATCCATCCATCAGGTTTATTTTACACTTATTGAGACACTTTCTACTTATTTGAGTTTTTCAACAAAACAAATAATATTATGGAAGATACATATTAGATTATAAAGAGTTTGCACACTTATTTAAAGTTTGCTATCTTATTTTAAATTGAGCATGTTTCATCATAACGCATGCTCATTCTACTCAGCAAATACAAGGCAGGGCCTTTTCATTTCTGTAAGTTCACCAGTGTGATATCTTGAATGTTCGCTTCACAGTCCAACCAGTTCCAACAGAACAGCTCCAGCTGCCACTGGATGAAAACAAACCAACAATTTTGCTCAGTTTAGCTGAACTGTTTGGGTTGGACAAAGAAGAAGCAGCGCGTGGGTCTGGAAACTGTGATGAATATTTACATCAGCTACAGAATAAGACCCAAGTTGTCATGAAGCAGAATTACTGTATATCGGCTCATGACAGTTTAGAAATATGGTTCTGGAGGGAAGCTGCTGCTGTCTGTTGTTCACCCGCTACATGAATCTACTAAGACAAATGAGAAAGGTCTGATGCCTGCTTCACTGGCCAGATATATGGATCTGTGTCCATCAGGAAGATTAAATACTGTCCAACACAGTTTAGACAGGAATGAAGTGGAAGTCTCTACCTGAGGCTTTTTAACCAACCAAGTACAGTATTCTGTCTCTTAACTGATTCTTTTTTTAGACTGTTTTAAAGATACATTTTCAACTCGAGAGGATAAAACGAAACACGTCTCATTTTTCACAAATGTGAAATCAAGGACTTAGATGTCATATGTAGCAATTCTGCTTTAAAATGTTTAAAAATGACCAGACCTTTGTGAGCTATGATCTTACATTATCCTAAAATGTTCAAACTAGAGAAATACACAAGATTACTCAAGCTAACTGTGTTTTACTCTATCTTCTGTCTCTGTAACATGAATAACACCTTCAATTATTTAATTTATCGATCGGACGACAATTCATTGCCAAATGTTTGGATAATCAGTAACTAATTTCAGTCATTTTTGCACCAAAAAGGTCAAATATTTCCAGCTTCTTAAATGTGAGAGTTTACTGCTTTTCTTTATCATAAATGACAACCCAATCATTTACATTCATTTAACTCAACCATAATTGAGGGCTGGCAGAATAAATGTTGTCAATGTACATTTCTGCAAAACTTTACTCTTCTTAAAGTCGCAGTTTACAATTTCTTTAGGTTTATTTTTTTCAATTTCATGTTGTGGCGACGCTGTGCGTATGCTCCAGTTAGGTCTTGGCACAAAAAAACAGTTGAGAAGAGTTAGAAAAATGTCATGAAATACCTGTTTCAGTCAAAACGTTCCTGAGGTCTCCTTAAAAATATCCAGTGGTGTCGTGTTTACAAAGTTGAAACGAAGACTTTGAATTGAAGTCAGTCCACTGGCGCCTGGAGAGCAGTGAGGCGGCTTTAATGTGTTTTTTTATGTTAAGTAGACTTTAAGTGTGATCTCTTTTGACTGGTGAGCTCGCGGTAGTCATCCTCAAAGGACCCTTCACTCTCCAAACAGACCACTGTTGCTTCCACTGAGCTCTCCTAAATGCACTGTCTTTGAACAGTTTGTGTCAGCGTTCATTCTGAGACATGAAGAAGTTCTCTTTCAAAGATATGTCTTTAATTAAATTGTGTAATGAGGTAAATAAATAATCAAGAGCAAGAGGTTTCCTCAACAACAATTCAGTTGAATGTATATACAGTACACACGTTGTGCAAAAACATGGAATCAAAAGACATTGTAAGCTGATAACTTCAAGGCACATAGATATATTGTTTGACCATAAGATTATTTTTGCTGAACACAAGGGAACGACTCGGTTCTTATTGGGTGAAACATACAGTATATGGCAGATGTGCTTTTTTTGCTGATCACTCTGTGACACCCACCGTAAAACACAGGTAGCACTAATAACACAAGCCCTTACCTGTGATAATGTATTAATCTTGAAAAGCAGGTAAAAGCACTGCGGCCTGCCACTTCCATGAATGCTTAATGACTGTGACCTTTACATTTCCTTTTGAAGCAGAGAGCAATTCTTTTTGAATAAAAAATATGCCCTCTTCCTGCAGCAGGAATAAAATCATTTGCATCTCTACTGAATGCAATGGCAATTAAAGAAATGTGACTTATTACTGTGAGGACCTGATGACAAACAGTCACTGTGTCAATAAACTGTGTGGTATGAAGAAAGCTCTGCCCTCTAGTGGTGAGTGTGGCCTGTCTCCGTCTTCCTCACATTCAGAAATCTACCAGCTGGTTTCAGTGCGTGATGATACACTGCAGCCATGGTGTGATTCAGTATCATTATGGTGACAGGACACAGTGAAGGTACATGGAGGAAAAGTGTGATACAAAAGCCACACATCAAAACATCAAACATTTATCTGATATCTAAATGTTAAATAGAATTCATCATCTCATAAATCAGGATTAGCTAACTTTCTAAATACACTGTATGGAAGTACAGAAGAAACATTAAAATCATGTGCACAAATTGTCTTAACACCATTCTATCAAACAGGTAGCTGGATAAAAACACAACAAGGAAAAAGACAAGCATGTAGTGTTAAAAAAAATGTGAATTACACACAAACATGTGTGTGTGTCTGGATAAAGAGAACATAACATTATCGTGACATGACCACATTAATTATTTCTGTTATTTCAGACACAATGTTTGACCTCATACTTTTGATCAGAACTCTCAGAGTATCTGGTGAATTTCTCTTTACAGGAGCGATATAAAAGCCCTCCTCCTCTCAGAGATCTAACATGATCCAGGCCCATGTTTCTGAGAGGCCATCGGGTCAGACGTGTTGCAAGAGACAATGAAACTTTTTCAAAGACGAGATCACAGTAATGGAAGAGGAGACTGAATCTATGCAACACATATTATTCACTGGACCAAATGGTGGGTTGACAAAGAACCACACAGTCTGGGAGTGTGTCAAAGCTGCACTACGATCGTGCAAGGTTCACCACAGGCTTGGACACATGTGGTATGTGTTCCCAACTCCTGTACCCCTACAAAACCAGCAGACACATTTCTGACCTCAAGTCTAGATATAGGATAATGTCTACGTCACAAGTTTTATAAATAACTGCTTATATGTGGTTTACTGCTTAAGTCATACCTACGACCCATACTGGTTCTAAGATTGTTTTATAAATGATACTCCTGATCACATCGGTGCATAAAACATTACTTTACCTGATCTTGGTTGATGCACCCAGTACGATTTTAAATTTAAGTGTGCCACACACATTCAAAACATGAGTTCCACAAGAAGCGTCATCTGTCTTATGCATCGCTAAATGTGTTATAACATACAAAAGGAGAACTACAAAGAGGACTAAAAAGGATAACAAAACACAGGAGTTACATCTGGACCCTGTGGCCTGTCGAGATACATCGACATCGAACAGGTCAGATCTCAAGGAGGAGGAGGAGATTAAATACTCTCCTCCACTCAAGAGATAGTTTATACATGTTCACTGTCCAGAGTCTCACACCTAGAGGTCTGAATCAATATGAGATCGAACTCTTTCACCAAAATGAAATATGAACAGTGGCCATGTCACGATGACTCCTCTTATTCTTTCTACCTAAACAAAATACATGTATGAAAACAACAGGTTTGTCTTTCTCCTCAGTGCGATTTGATACAGCTAACTTTTAAACAGAATGGTGTTTCAATATTTCTTCTCTTTCTCATGTAACTTTTAAACAATATATTTGGAAACGTAGGTAACGCACATCCTAATTTAGGAGATGATCGATTTAATGTAACATTTCTAAGATATAAAATATGTTTAATGTCTTGGTAAAGATTTTTAATTACTGTTTTTCCTTCATGTAATTGTTTTAATATACTTTAATGATTATTTAATGATTGAATGTTTAATCGCAACTGCCATCATAGAGCCGGTCAGCCTATCCATGTGCATGATGTAGAAACAGGGCTGTGGTATCCTTCTGTTAAATATTCTGACCTGATCATCACACAAGTGAGATCGAAATGTTGTCCTCTTTAAACCTGTGTTGCACTGAGTGTGCAGTCGTTACCTGTTTTCATTGACAGTGTTTCCTGAAAGCCTTGCACCTACATGATGTGTGTACAATTACTCTTCAACTACTGTACACTATGACTTCAAAATCATGTAGCGATGCTAAAAATTCAAATGAAACCCAGCCTTAATAATCATAATAATAAATGAATCCTGATTGTACATGTCTGTGGGCACAGAACTCAAACAGCACAACCTCAGAAACCAACAACTTATAAACAAATGTTATAGAAAAAGATATCGTCCAGCTAGTTGTATAAATTACATTTCACGTGGAACTTTCAAATAATATTAACACTGTACAGTGTCCAGTAAAGAGCTGGTAGTTTTCAGTATCAAATTCTCCTGGTGCTCTCCAAAATCATCATGTGCGACAAAAGTCTGCATCCTGAACATTGTTCTTGCAGTAGACTGTGCTGTTGTTCCCCAGGGGGCAGTCTCGGAAGCCGATGCCCCCATTAGGGGTGTAAATAGGCTGAATGTGGAAATCTCCCTTGAGGAGCTGCTCATTGTTGAGTGAGACTATCTGGAAACTGGTCTCAGTCATTTCCAGGATGGAATTATCTTTCTTGGTGCCTGCCTCGCAGTAGTCGTCTTTTCTTCGACCCCTGTTGTATTTCCACTCGGTGGACGACTTGGAGCGACTCTTCTTGTGCATGTGCCAGCAGAAGATGCTGAGGAGTAACACCAGCACCACGACCACAGCACCACCGATCAGCCCAGCCAGCAAGAATGGCGACCTGGGTTCCTGTTGCGTGGCCTGCTCGGGCCCTGATGGTCTTTTGTTGTCAGGGCTGAAATACACAGCTGTGGTCAAGGCCTCGGTGCACACAGTATCATCTTTGGGCCGGTAGTTATTGAAAGCATCCAAGGGAATGACGCAGATCCGATATGTGGACTTTGGCTCAAGATTAGCCAGTCGAATCCCCCGGTGATCCCCACCCACTATCCTCTCCCTTACGGTGTCCCCTGTCAGACTGGGACCCATCCTAGCCCAGGTCACCTTGTAGGCAGTGACTGGAAAGGCCGTCACCCAGCTGACGTGGATAGCTGAGCCATTTAGTATAGCAAATGTGACCTGCAAAGTCTCCCTCCGGGGGACCAGGGGCTGCTTAGTCCTCAGCTCTCCCTGTCTCGTCGAATAGATAGAGTAGAGGGTGGGTAAAGTAGGGAGGGTTTTCCAGGAGGAGGAGGAAACATACTGACTGACGAGGGGGGAGTCTGTGGATGAAGACAGGGATGGGATCAGAGCAGAATCAGCTGGTGAGGTGGGCTGGGGTGCTGCCGCTGTGCTCTGTGGGCACTGGACCAGCTCACCGCTCAGCTCCCTGATGACCATGCCCCGATACTTTTCGGGTTTATGGCACATAAAGCCGCGCACGTTGAGGGAGACCGGCAGAGATTTAAGCCATGACACCACCCATTTGATGCTGCAGTCACACAGCCAAAGGTTGTTCCGAACAGTGAGCTGTCTGAGACTGACGAGGCCATCAAAGACCCCCTGTGTCAACGACTGCAGCTGGTTGTTAGAAATATCCAGCTTCTCCAGCTTGTGCAACCCTGCGAATGCCCTCACAGGGATCTGGTTTATCTGATTTTCCTGAAAGTTCAATTTAACAAGCACCTCCCCTGGGAGGAACGGGGGAGGGTAGGTGAGTGAGTTGCGGGCCAGAGACAGCTCCCTCAAGGTGAGCAGGTCCTGAAAGGTCCCTGGTGCGATCCCTTCATCTGTCAACAGGTTCCCATCTAAAAGGAGGCGCTGCAGGCGAGTGACATTCCGAAATGCTTCCTCTGCGATAACTGCGATCCGGTTCTCGTCCAAACGCAACTCTTTTAAATCATCTGGAAGGCCGATAGGCACACTGCTCAGGTGGTTCTTGGTGAGGAAGAGCATCTTCAGGCTCACTGCCTCACGGAAGGCCCCTTCCTCCACCCCCACAGTAGAAATGGAGTTATCATCCAAATGTAGCTCCTCCAGCCAAAGAAGCTGAGCCAGAGCCACTCTGGAGATTGTCTGGATGTTGTTCTCTTGCAGATGGAGAATCCTTACATTTTTGGGCAGGTTGATGGGAAACTCATCTAGCTGGTTGCCATAGAGATATACAGTTTCCACTGAAGCCACGTTGTGGAGCTCCAAGGGAAACCCAGCGTTATTGATTTGGTTGTTGTGGAGGTAAAGGGTCTTATAACCCTCACCAATTCCCAGAGGCACTGAGGTCAGGCTCCGCTCGTTGCAGTAAACAAAGGTACGATCGCAGCGGCACTCCTCTGGACAGTTGGAGGCTCGGGAGAACTGGAGGTGAAGGCCTAACAGTATAGGTATCCATGGCCTTATAAAGGAGGTCCAGTCCTTACTCCATAAACGCCACTGTATCTCCATTTCAGACAGATCAGAAAAAATGCAGACACCAGAGAAAAAAATAGTTATAAGAAATTAGGATCTGAAAAATCCAACAGAACAGTCATTCGATCGTGGCTCAATGACACCAGCATGTTAAGCCTGATGCTGAAGAAGGTAATCCCTTGGAAAGTTTTTGTCCTTAGCTTCTCCACACAAGAATAATGGTCTTATTAAGCAATACGATTCCTTCACCAGCCACTGTCCATAATAGAGCTGGGGAAAATGTGTGCAGTTCATCACATTTTCAGCCTCTCGTCTCTTCTACCAACGGGTAGAGCTCCTTTCACAGCACTGAGCACAGACAGAGCCCAGTACAACACACCGGAGGGCTCACTGGATGTCCTCTTCCTAGCTTCCTCTCCCTCTCACATCACGCACTGCTGCTTCCTTGGACTTGACATTGGATCCAGAAACCTGTTGCAAAATAAGAAAAATGGACAAATCTGTCTTTTTTTGACTTTCCAAAGGACAAAAGGATTTCTTTTCCCTTTCCATCCAACAAATGCAAAGTGAGGCAGCGTAAATTAGGAGAGCAGGGGAGCATGCATACAAATGAATTAAGACGCGTTGTATATTCCTCAGACACACAGCTGAGGGAAAATCATTTTCGAAAAGACAGGGAGGGCAAAGGTGTGGTGAAATGGTGGGAAAAACAAGTTAACAAGTGAATGAATGTAAAACATGCACTAAGAGGATGCAAACTTTAAATTCCTTCCCCAGCTGCTAACCAGAACGTAAACAAACTCACGAAAAAAAGACAATTTAAAAGAAGGACAAATATAAAGTATAAAAACTGTGTCAGCCTAAAGCACCTTGTGAGCAATGAGGTGTGCAGTGAGCTGGTGACAGACGACTGGCTGGTTAATGACCATAAATCTGTTTCCCTGTCCCGTCCTGATACTCAATTTTTCGTGCTGATCGATTATAGCACAATACATTCTGATATTGATATACCAGTCAATGTACACATATTTGTATATCCCTCAAATGTGGTTATCAAACACTTATGACTATGACATGATATGTAACAGGCAGGAGATTTTACATTTTAACGATCAAATTCATTGTCCAAAATGATTTCAGTGCTCTGAAACAGGGACTTCTCTGGGAATTTAATAATTACCCTCAGCATATTTTTTCTGCATTATAATTTGATTAAAACAAACAAATAATGATAATAATAAAACTACAGGAGACATGAGACAGAAGAGAGAGAGAGGAGAGAGACAGAGAGAGAGAGAGAGAGATGAGACAGAGAAGAGATAGAAGCTAAGGATGACAGAGAGAGAAGAGAGAGAGAGATAGAGAGAGAGCGAGAGTAGAGAGAGAGAGATATTATATATATATATGTATGTATGTATGTATGTAGTATGTATATTATATATATATATATATATATATATATATATATAATATAATATATATATATATATATATACACATATATATATATATATATATATATATATATATATATATATATATATATATATACATACATACATACATACATACATATATATATATATTTCATATTAGCACATATTGGACAACATATATGTCGATACTGATGTATCTATGATAGGCGAATATATGCAGATAATATTGCCCAACTAATATCCTGGTTCTATGACAGAAGGTGTCAGATGATGTGGCAGATATGACTGCAGGACTAACTATGAAGCCAAATGCCTCGTGCGTGCTCTCAATTACTGCTAAATTAGACTTTGCATTTGATCATCTTCTGATTCATGGGGTTTAGCGGTGCTGGAGCAGAGGAGGCGGGCTGGATGTGATGAACGTGGCCTGTCAACACAGATAAGATGAGACAAATTCCTCGCATGGGGACAAAACTAAGATCGATGTGGGCTTCTCACAATGAGCTCTACGCACAAGGTCACACGATTTAAACAAAGTGGAGAGATTTCCTCGTCAACAGCATTGTCATTCGTCCAATAAACAAAGGGTTCGGTATTTAGGTGAATTCAAGGAAGATATCAAAGCTCGTATATATAAAACTCCTTCTACTCATGAGTTCACAGTTCAGTACAGTGTCTGTGAAGGAAGTGGTGATGATGTATTATTACTGGTTGGGAGCTGGGTGGTAGAAATGATTAATAAAATGGTACTGGGCAGCAGCAGCCAACTGACAGATTGCATTGATTTGTGGCCAAGCAGTTCAATAGTTATGTAATGCTCCTGAGAGAGCAAACAAGGCTTCTAACTGAGTCCAATTATGGTGACCTGACCTCAGCCCGGTAATTATCAGCAGGTCTTTGGCATCAGTAATAAGACATGTACATTCACGTGGCTCTGCAAAAAGTAGCTCCAAATAAAAAAAGACTGACTTCTCTGTCTGGAGACAATGTGGAGGTACAGTTACCTTTATTGTTTAGTTGTTTTTCTCTTTGACACCCAGCTCAATGAGAATGTAGTGGACGGTGGAAGAAATGTATCAATGAATTTAAAAAGCAGTAAAAAAAAAAAAACCTCAGCTGGACCATGTCTACCTTTATTCTGACACTTATTTTGAGTCCATCATTAACAACAGTTAGCCTAAAGAAAAGCCTCTCCTCTCAGGACATGTGAACATGGGAATAAAACAAGACATTAAGTGCAGACAGACTGCTCAGTGACCTCGCTGCTCTGCATTATTTAAACGTGTTCTTACCGTTCAGAAAACACAAACTCTTGTTCCTGCACATCAGCTCGTTTCCCCGCAGCTGCGCTCAGATCGGGCACAAAGTCCGCATCCTGCCCGCTGCGTCCGCTCCCAGCTCCCGCTCCCGCTGCGGCTCCGATTCGGACTGCTCTGTCTTGGTTTTCCGGTGAAGGAGGACTGGGGCATCATGCTGAATGTGCAAAGTCCTGTCCGAAGCAGCCAGGAAGGGAGGAAAGTTCAGGTCACCAGTAGTCTGCTCTGCATCTCCCCCCGCCTCCCGCAAACACACCCCGCCAGCCTGAGACTCCCGGCCGGCCGCGCTGCTCCGGAGCTGCCGCTGAAGTTCCTCCGCTGCCTTTACAGTCGGAGAAGGAGGCATGAAGCAGAGAGGAGAGCAGAGGCAGAGGCTCCGGGCATGGCACACGTCGCTCCGCTGATAGCAACCCGCGATATGAAGTCCATAGTCTGGGTACACTGTTCCAAAGACTGCCTGGTCCCCCCTGGAGCCCCGAGCCTAACTGGCTGGCTCTCTCTCTCTCTCTCTCTCTCTCACACACTCACGCACGCACACACACACACACACACACACACACACACACACACACACACACACAAAATACTTAAACACCTCCTCCTCTCTCTGATTGGAGGTGTGTGTTTAAAGTAAAAACAGCTAAAACACTTTTTCATTCCATTAAAACAATTTGAAACTCAATACATAAACACATCAACGTGTTTAGATATTAAAAAAATAAATAAATAAAAAAAAAAACAGAGAAAACAATGAGCAGTCACACGTTGTTGGAGCTCCATCCCCTCCATATAAATATATAATTATATATCTCCTTTAATCTCATCCACAGTGACACATTTCATATGTACACACCTCAGACTGCAGAAGAATCAGTGATGATGGAAGGAACAGTATGAAAAGGCTCAGGCCCGGCCTGGACAGAAAAGATCTATAGGCCCAAAATGAGCCCCAGAACTTTCCAAAACCAATTTTCCTGTAAAGTCTAAGAAAAAAACAGAGTTAAGATCCTGGACTTATGACCTGGACCCAGTGAAGGTGTGGTGCAGATGTAGTTTTTCATTTGTTTTGCTTTGGGTTTATTTTAGATTTGGGTTTTGTGTCGTGTGCTTAGTCGTCGTGTTTGAGCTTGTATGTTTTATGGCATGTTAACATGCTGACATGTTTGGTTTGTTATAAATTAAAGGAGCAGTCTGTACTTTGTTGAGGAAATATTAATGAGCAGAGGAAGATCCTCATTGGCTGATTTTTTTTTTCTGCCTGTCTAAACTAAATAATCAAACTCTCTTTGTCTTCATGACTGAACAAACTGACCTCCAAGGACAACACAGTTTATACTGTGTTACTGTGTCTATGTGTGGCAGACCCCGCCACCTGTATAGCTTCAAACAGAGTTCTGGGACCAGAGTCCAGATACTTATGGTAATATGGTGATTCTGGACTAAAATCATGTACAGCGTGTTCCTTATTGTGTAATCTGACTGCAAAGTATAATTTCATCCATAGACACTGGAAGTCAAATGCCATGTTCATGCTGGCATCACTATCCATCAGTAAAGAAAAGCATTTCCTTTGTGCTGAACGAGTGGGACGTAAATCCATTACTACAGACACAAAACTGTGAGAAAAACAAGGTGTCAGATATGTTCACCCTCCCAACAGACACAAAACAACCACAGACACACACAGACGTAACACACAAGCTGTGTTGATTACGCTCGTGCTTCAAGTTGTAGTCTGCGCCAACCTGAACCCTTCAAATAAGGCATCAGTGTACATCTATAACACACTCCTCATCAAACAATACTAACCTTGAACCATGCTCTCGATAAATCACAAGTGCACACACACACACACACACACACACAAACACACACAGAGTCTGTGGTTTGTTCATATCCTCTATTCACAGCTCTCTGGGTTTAACACTCGCTGCCAAACATCACATCTGCTGCTGCCTCTAGCCACTCCAATCTATTAAATTAAAATTCAGGCTAAATCTGTCTGCAGCTCATCGCGGTGTATGCTGAGTCCGTGGCTCGCATGACGATGTCGTTTTAGTCCAGCTTGTTTGTGCCGTGTCGCTGTAATCTGGCTGCCTGTGTGTGTAAACTGGTAACAGCCATAGACAGCTGCTTGGAGGGTTTAGTGCAGGGTAGAGACGTAATGGATTGCCTGGATATGTGACCGGATTATTGGGATCGTTTTCAAAAGAGAAAATAAATGCAAAAGTCTACTTGTTGTCGTCATAATGACGAAAAGACATAGTTTCGATTGTGGCTTTCATCATTGCGTTTAACATAAGATGATAATCATTTCCATATCAGTGATGATCTTTTTTTTTCTTGTGCAATTATCTTTGAATTGCATGTTATCGTCCAGGTTGTCACAATATAAGATTGTACACACAAAGATATGAGGTAAACAATATAAACTGCTGCGACTTTGCAATAAGCCATTTCGAGGCTCTGATACATGAGGTGTTGTGTTTGCTTAAAGAGGCCGTATTCCCGTGGCTGCCAGCTGTGTTTATTAGTTTATCAGGATCCCCATTAGCTAATGCCATGAGATTAGCTAATCTCCCTGGGCTCTGTGTGTGAGGCAGCAGGATTTCAGGACTATAGCAGGAATCAACATTAACAACAAAGTTTTTTCTCCACCAAGATTACATTCATTCGTTATTCTAAAAATACAGTGAGAAAGTGTGGCAGCACAGGGAAACTATAAAACGTTCAGTAGGAGTATCATCCTAGCTAAATGAAAACGAAAATAATTTGATTTCAAATTCTGATTAGATGGTTTGTAGACCGAGGTGGTCGAGGCTGGGTCGGATCTAGACAACTGCCTTCTAGACACCTGCCCACTGCCGAATGGCCACTAAGGGGTCCAGATGGAGGGAGAAGAACATCAACTTACTTCATTAAATGAACAATGTTTAAAATTAATATTTTAAAGATATAAAAACAAAAAGAAAAGG
Source organism: Sparus aurata (assembly GCF_900880675.1). Lineage (NCBI taxonomy): Eukaryota > Metazoa > Chordata > Actinopteri > Spariformes > Sparidae > Sparus > Sparus aurata. Next base: position 21,422,283 of record NC_044202.1, on the reverse strand, counting down.
AAAAGTACTGAGGTGTAGCGTCGAATGATTCTGAGGCGGCTACAGTAGCTAATCTTTGAAAACAGCAACATGGGGCACTGAATTAGGAGAAAAACACAACTTTATTATTTGAATTTGGAAAAACGATATAATATTTAATGGAGAAAATAACTAGTAACAACTAGTAATTTCATATAACCACATTTTAATTAATGTTTGATGGCTCCAGATCCAGACCCTGCATAGAAATTGTTGTGTCGGTATTAATACAATTCAGATACTCTGAGTGTTTTTTGGTATGTACTTTACATTTGCCTATAACGTCTCTATGTAATATAAGATCGCTATCTGTTCAATGTATCATGGTTCTTTCCTGTATAGCAAGCATTAATAATCACTATTACTTTGCTGAGGTCTCTGTATATTGGTACCACTCCTCTAGTATCAGTGCAGTGCAGGGGAGGAGCATGGGTTGCTAATAATAACCTAGAAAGCATCGCTAGCAGTGTTCTTTTTTTATTTAACAATTTGATCGAAAGCGTGATGTTGTAAACAAGCTGCAAGCATCCATGCTTTTCTATCTCCATCACATAAATTGCAAACAGTATTGTGGTGATACCATACCAAGATAGATCACCACAGATGAAGACGACATTTATCGGAAATATCCGGTCATGTCTGTTTACATTAACACCATCGGCAAATGCTGATGACGCATGAAGGTTTAAGGGTTGTTCCATTTCGTAGGGGGACATTTCATCCACTCCCCCGAGTATCTCTGTTATGGGGGACAAGGCAGCACTTGAAAACAAGATGTAGTGGTGAAAATTGGAGATGGGATTATAATTTGATTGCTTTGCTCCACAGCGTACATTGGTCTCGTTCTGAAGCATTACATCATGTTTTTTGGGCAGCTGGATCCAACACACTGTATTTAGTTCATTACTGCGCATAATTGTACAAGGGAAAATTCACTGTATCAAATTAGAATACTCCGATAGCCTTGGGGGGCTTTTACTCTGCTTTTGACTCCCTCTGATTGTGGCATTCATTAAACACATCACTATGACTGGCTGGCACCCAAAGAAACTTTGTGCTATGTCTGCTGACTGTTTCGAATCGTGATACGTTGCTTTATTAGCGACCTGGGAAATGATATGACTCTAATAGTCAGTAGCCCTGAACACATTGTCGATCCTGATACCTTTTTTGATCTTCACATTTATGAACAAACTCATAATTTGTCTACTGTTAATTTATGCAGACATCCACCTAAGCCTACACTCTTCTGCTGTTCCTCGACCTTTGAGCACACAGCATCGCCTCCTTTCCCTTGCATCTTTTACTATTAATAGAGGAGCAGATCTCAGACGGAAAGACAGACAGCAGTGGAGACGACAACAAAGAGGTTTTTGTCAAGACTTGGGGGGGTTGACAGGCGGTTCAATCAGTGTCAGGTTTCTTTAATGAGGGTAAGGCTCAGTCAGGGGTGGATTAGCCGGCAAGAAAAAAAAAAAAGCTCAGTTCTCCATCTGTTAATGTTTTGACTAAGGAGGCAATCAGATGGAGAGCAAGACGACACCTTGAGAAAACTGTTGCGCATTTTGTTATCTCAGGCTGAACTTAGAACTCTTAAATTAGCACATTTGAAACACTGACCTACTAATCAACAGGCAGTATGCCTATGAAAACAAAAAAGTTGAGAGTAAAAAATTATAAAGCAGGTTGCTAATCCCATCCAATGTCCGGCAGGCATGGCTTCAACTTGATTGGGGATTCCTTGAATACTTTAATGAGATACTTCTGTATATATTTGCATAATTCTCTAGGTTTTTTCTCAGATGTCATTGGCTGTTTTGTTCACAGAAACAGACTAATTGAATTCGCTTTCAACCCCCATTTGAGGCTGTAACAAAATGCATAAACAAGCACCAAGGGTTGACTAGTTTATGATGATAATGTGTGTGTGTGTGCGCGCGCGTGCGTGCGTGCGTGTGTGTGTGTGTATGCACATTTAAATTTCAAGAAGGAAGTCACAAGACTATTGTGCTTTTCAGACTGAGCTTATAAAACAAAGTTAGAAATTATCTTTCATAAATTCTTTCAAAATTGATGTGATAGACCTTCACTTGTATAGTTTTAAAGCCACCTAGTGGGTTGGTAGAGTAAAGGAAAATACTCCTGAGCTAGAAGTGGGTGCATGGGAGCTAAATTGCAATTTTCATGTCTATATCATTTGCATAAAAGTTGTTCTTGTAATTATCTAAGGCACACGTTTCGGCTATAAACATATTAAAATCTGAAAGTGACTTACACCTCTGTTCAGAAATAGCAACTTTATCCTTAACTTTCACTTTTGTTTACATGTTAAGCTAATGCTAGCTAGTGAGCCATGCTATTGTTGGCTCACTCCACGCTGTAAAGTTTAATAGTACTGTGTATAGTAATCCTGTTATTCTCTGCTACATAGACCTGAGTGCTTGCAGTTGCCTAACACACTTTTGTTGAGGACTGTGATTCTGTTGATTTTTATGAAAGGTAGACTCTTGTTAAATGTGGGTTTCATGCATTGACACTATATGAACATTGTAATCCCAACTTTATGATATATCATGTTTAATGTGAAAAGAAAGGATTTTATTGTGTGTCATATGCAGCTATAGTTTTGTATTCTTATTTTAAATATAATAGAACATGCTCTTATTCCCGGGTGCTTACATGATATTGCCACTATATGATCACAACTTGTTTGGTTAATGTTAGAACATTGGTTCAAGAATTATAATGACATTGTGATCTAAAAATGTTTTTTATTTTAGTCATTTTTAAGAAAAAGATAAATACTCCTGAGCTGGAGACCTGAGTCCTTGCATGTGCCTTACACACAGTTACTGAGGAAGGTGATCCGATGATTTTTATGCCAGATAAAAGAGTGCAAGTCCTGTGTGACTGTGCCATATTTTCTGCATCATAAACGTAAGGGGACAGATCCACCATTATTCTACAGATAGACACCCACAGTTAACACACAGGCTAAGAAAGTGTACACACTGACACATTCTGAAGTGGGCTTACCCACAGCTCAAATCCATCTCTAATGTGTCTGACGACATTTACACCTTAAATCTGTCCACTTGTGATCACAACTCTCAGGATGGATGTTGATACCAGGTCTGGACAGCCTTCTTTCTTTCTTTCTTTCCCTCATTTAAAAGCTCATTAAGATGTGTAACTAAGATAAATATGTTAAAAGTGTGTGTTTAATCCATTGAAAAGACATTTCAAAAAGTTTTACGATAAATATGCCCAAGTAAGTACACATTAAATTCATTGAGAGTCATTTAAAAACAGTTTGAGAATTAAATTATGGGACCAGCATTAAAAGTGTGCCCTTAAGGAGTTATGGTGACACTTCCCCTTTAAAGCCCTTTTCAAACAGAGAGTCTGCATTATTGCCTCAATGAAGGCTCACCTTTGCGCAGCCTTTGTTCATTCAAGCTGAACCAAGCAGCGCTGGCATAAAGCCGCTCCGGTGTGTCATTTCATACAGCACACTGGCGTTGCAGAACCAAAAGAGGCATGACAGTACACATTATAATGGTGAGGCCTGTATGTTTTTTTGTTAACATGTTTCCCCCCAGCTTCCAGCTGCAGCCTGAACCTAAACATAAGTGTACCTGCTGAGTGTTTATAACCATATGGATGCTGTCGTTATGTGTTGTGTGATTGAGATCCTGACCCACCGAGCATTGTTGAGGGTGACAAAGATACGTTTTTTGCTCTAAATTACATCACATAACCGCAGTAAATAGCACACCCTGTCTGGCTCTCACTCATGAGGAGGGATGATGTTTTCCACGCGAAGTTCATTATAAAAAAAAGATAAACTTGGTCGAAAGGGCCAGAGACAGTAATTATAACCACTGTAAACACAATAGGGGAAGACATTGTGAGTTTAAGTTGTTTGCTCTTACATCACATAATCATCGCCAGTCACCAGCAGGAGCTGCCTGGCTCTCACTAGCGGGCATTCTTTTGGGCGGAAATGTGACGAAGAGTCGGTAGGACACACAAAATGACAGCAACTTCCGCATATAAGTTGCTGAAGACACAACCTGCAAGAACATTGCTGTTGTTTGATCTTGTAACGTTGCTTCGTGGTTTGAAGTGTGGAACATTTCTCTTTTATTTGATGAGTGAAGAATCTGTTTTTTTGTCTGACTGTGAGCGCCATCAGACCATCACCCCCCTTTCCCGTGCTGCCGGCTCCGTTTCATTATAGTCTACATTCAAAAGGTGTCCACAAACAAAATGAAAAGCAACATGTTATTTATATTGTACCAACATCACAGTGGCAACAATATATGATACTCTGTTGTTGACTGTTTGTTCATTCATTCATTCACACAACATGAAACATACAACGGATGCTAATTGCTAACGTTAATGAAAAAGTGGAGAGATGTTTACGTTTATCCAGATGGAGAGCTAATTAAAGTAAAACACACAAGAACAGTTTCCCATGCAAATTGAACAAAATTAGACCCAAATGGAACTGAAGTTGGCAAAACATTGTTGTGACAGTCTTAAAGAACCTGTAGAGTTCTGTTCTTGCCTCAACTCAGTGCACCTGGGAGCATCATGTTGCAAAAAAGTCTGTGACTGGTGAAGTTACACGAGTTCATTAGCGCAGCCACGGAGCCACTTCCTTTGTCTTTTTTTCCAAAATAAAAGCCTTCATGAGTTCGTAACACAGTCTAGTCACAAAAGGTTTTGGCTTTGCTTCCATTTTAACATGCTGTGTCGGTAAAAAGCTTTAGCGCAATGAGTGACATTACCCCGAGTCAATGATGATATGTCTTCCGACATGGTTGTTTAAGTAATAAGAAGCTCCTCACTGCATCAGTTATGGTTAAATAACTTGTTGCCAGCTAAAACATATTAATCATTGCTGTAATTATCTAATGGAAGGCTCTGACCTGTTTGCTTAGTTAAATCCAGGTGGTGACTTTTTTGGGGGAGGGCAGGCAGTGTAGTTTGTCTGACTAGTCAAGTCTTTTCAAGCATAGCTACTCTGGATATGAGTTTGCTGTGCCTGGAGCTTCCAGCAACCAGGGCTTAAAGGCCATCTACATTCTAAATATAGCAGTGACCTTTTGCATCTCAATAATGTCTGTATTATTCCTTAAACAAGAAGACAGATTGTCCCGAATATACTTAAGTTGTGTGCTGGTGTCTGCTGGTGCAATTTTGGTCAGTTCTTTCTGTCAGGTTAAGGCAACATTGTGACGACCGGAGTACAAAATCACCAACGAGGCAGGCAGTATTAAGAACAAAAAAACAAGCTTTGAATGGCAAGATGAAAAAATTCCAGGAAGCAAAGAATCCAAAAAAGCCACAAAGTGCAAAATACCCAAAATACAAAGACCAAAAACCAAAGCTTAAGAAAGTACAACCAAAAACTAACTACGATCCAGTAAAAAACCAAGGAACAAAGAACCAGGAACATACCACAAGGACTCATGGTGAGACAATGGAAGACACGGGAACAGGCTCAGGTGAACAAAACAGGAAGAACTGACAAAGACAAAGAATTAGAGAGCACACAGACAAACAGAGTCATGATTGACAAACAAGACAGGAGAACACAGAAAATGGTGGGAAATCACATAAAAGGAGGAAATGAAAAGCAACCCATGATGCATGAGGGCAAAACAGAAACACAAACTAAAACACGACAGAAAATGAAATGAGAAATAACAGCATAAATGGAAAGGTGTACTGAAACACAGCATTCTTCAGGAGTCTTAAAAATTCGGTTTAATGAGTTTTCAAGACATTAATGGCACCTGGAAATTACAACTCATTTAAATCCAAAATAAAGGAAACACATAAGGGGCAGACTATATAAAAGACGTGAACCTCTGAGTGGACTGGATGAGAAAAACACCTGCAAATAAATGGCTGAGGGAAATAAAGGCCAATCATGTTTTATTAAAGAAAATGCAATGAAAACAGGATATGTTTTGCATTTTTTATCAGCCCTGGGTTACTGAGTCATCTGGATAACTTTTCTGCACAATTAAAAAATCACTGGGTAAAAATTGACCCATTCCACAATATGTTTTAAATTACTGTTGGGTAATTTCTCTTGGGTGGTTTTGTACTCATGAGTAAGTGAGTGGGTGAAATCAACCCAATATTGCGTAGGTGCCATGTTCACCCATGCCGAATCCATTTTTAAACCAGTGTTTTAAAATGTGTGTAGGTTCTGTGCAGGTTCAGCAGTGAAATTATTCTTTAAGCCTTCAGATGACTTCTCAAGAGCTTGCAGATAATTGACTCAGTGATTGCACACAGGATTAGATTTAGGCTTGTAAACGTAGCAATGACAGTGAATAATGGCAATGAGAAGAGATGAATGATCCTCCATTGTCACTGAGTAGAATAAGGACTGGAAAGGAAAGGAGAGAGAAAGAGAATCAACAACAGTGACAGGATGAGAGGAGGCCACCAGGTAGCAATCTTCTGGTCTGGAGTAGAGAATCGGACCAGAAGAGTCCCTGAAGGCCGGAGTCCAGACGAGCTTGATCTAACATTCAGCAGAGTGTGAAAGGTTGGCCACAACACATCAATCCTGCAGGAGAGGTTAAGGAGGAACAGAGAGGATTGGGAGAAAGACAAACTGAAAGCTTGGACAGATGGAATACTGAGACTGAGGGAAGGAGGCTGGATCAAGCAGCACTGACAAACAAGAAAAGTGAGAAAACAGAAAACCCTCAACTGTCCAAAAAATACATTATTACACTGTACTCCAATAACTATCTTTCCGCCTGCTCACATCGGCCAATGACAACAAACAAAGACAGACTCAAAATCATTTTTGCTCTATGACACATCTCCTGTTGCTACATATGGGAGCTGGTGCTTACTGTGTGGTCCAGCAGTGTGATAGAGGAGGTTCAACTTTTCCATTCATGGTTGTCAAAATAACTTACAAGTTAGTTATTTATAACTAACAACCTTTAATAAAGTATCAGAGACACACAAGTGCCTGCACCACATTATATGGTGAAAACATACACTAACAATCTCATCTTGTCTTCTGTGTGAAAGGACAAATCAGGACAATCATTTGTGAAAATACACTAAATATATCATTACCTTGCTGATGTTGAGAAATAAATGCCTATAGTAACTCACAGGTGCATGGTGGATTAATGATACAGCCTCGAAACAGCCAAGCAGCCTTCTGTAAGTATTTTATATGATAACAGCTGTTTTTGCATCGTTGGAGAATGTTTGCTTCTGACAGGTCTAATGAGTGGTGAAGCAGGCAGCTGTATTAATAAACAGAAAAGTGATTAACAGAATGGAGGTGAGTAGAGGTCAAGCATGGCTAGTTGTTGGACTGAAAATGAAGATTGTCTGCACACTTTGGAAATGAGTTTACAGAGTTTTAAACACTTCTGTGATGTAAATCTCCAGGTGGCAATGAGTGAATTTGAATGTGTGTCCTTGTGTGTTTGTGTGTCGTGTATTTAAATGGGGTAGCCGAGGCTTTGTCATGGGAGAGCAAGAGAGGGAGAAATAGAGAATAAGTTAGAAAGAAAGACATGTGTGTGTAACAAACACCTCTTTATTGAAGATAACAGCTTAACTCCTGACAAACATTTGTGTTGCTAAATGACCACACGTATTAATGTCTTAGACGACATGGTCATTATAGTTATGATTTTCTGGTTGTGAGTATTTTTCACAGTTTTGTTCTTTGAACAGTACTTTGCATCAAGGTTCAAGGTTAATTTATAATAATTCTATAATACAGCATAACACAACAAAACACACTCATACAATACACTCACTTAAATATCCTCATACTGAAATGACCGAAGAGATCAGTTCGAATGACTCCCAAACTAACATCCAGTGAACCAGCAGCAGGCAAACGGGACCGTCATCATCAGCTCACAGTGTGGTTAGGTTTAGGCAAGAACAATACTTGGTTAGGTTTAAGAAAACGTTGTTCTGGCTGAATTAACTACTTACGTGACTTCAGTAACCTTGTGTTCGTAGCATAAATTTACTACATTAGTACTCACCTGGTTATCTCCTGGGTTAAAGCCCTGAGCTTGTTTGATCCAACAATCTACCTTGACCAGCTCCTAATGCAGAGTTGGTCACCCTTTATATTACTATAATTACTACGGCCACTAGATCACTGCCTAGCAAGGAATGTAAATATGGGTCGTAATAAGCTGCTTTCACAGTCGATCTGATATGATCATTTTTCTGATGAGGACAGCCTGACATGCAGGGTGAGGTACCTCTCTGTTTCTATAGAAAAAAAAAAAAAAAAAAAAAAAACACTTTGATTTCCTTTTCTCTGCGGCTGATGGTCCCTTTTATTGAAGCAGTTTCTGTCCTGGTCAGAATCTGAGTGTGATTCTTATCATCAACTTGTGGCCCAAGGGTCCCTTGAGCCTGTAGCACCTCCCACTATTTGCCTCCTTCTCGCTGATAAGGCGTTCAGCTCTGTGGAGTAGGGTCCTAACCATTGATCTTTTTAGTTGTAAGTGGTGAAAAGCTCAACATTGAGATACTGGCCAGGGTGAGAGAATTTTTGGGATTTCATCATCGATAAGTCAAACTTGAAAGCATACTGATTTATATCTCTGTGCTACTACAGGAAATATTAGACCTCTGAGCATTCTCTCTGAGACAAGTGGAAAGAGTGTAAGAAGGGTTAACCCTTCAGGGAGCATGAATAGCCAGTGCAAATATTGTTCAAATTTTTCTAGATACTTTACTATACACTTAAGTTTTTGCCAAGTAAATATTAACACCTGATGGTGAAACAAAGAGCAGCAAAAAGGTAAGGGGTCGCAATATTATAGGGAATCATACGCTGAGGGATCAGTTGCTTTAACTTTTTCACACCTCTGCATCACACCAGGCTTCACGGCTCATGGAGCGAGTGAGCGAGTTGCTGATTCTAATCCGAGCTGTATCAAAGAGGTAGGATCACTTTCTGCTCCAATTATTCACCAGTAAATAATTACCACAGTAACAAGATAGAAAAAAGGTGTGCTCCCTTAAAAGTTTAATTACATACTGTACGTTTCATGTAGTTCTGTGCACACAAGCTGATGGGGAAAAGTGTAGACCATAAATAATTTTTGGTCATGCTCACTGTGGTAATCTTTGCTCCTTGGAATGAAACTTGATATGCAAAACTGCAAATGCTGTCTTTTTAATCTTTGTCATGCCAAATCATTTTTTTACATGTAGCCTAAAATCACAAATTATACATTTGCTGTGGAGGGCTTTAGAAGATGCACAGCATCAAAAACCCCTCTATCACAGACTCTTGATACGGATAATGAGACATGTCACATAAAAACCTTCAACGGGTAAAACAGGAAGAATCCTCAAGGAGAGCTTCAGAAGAGGGATCCCTCTCCCAGGAAAGATATACATGCAACCGATGTATGTACAGTGGAGGCACGCATTTCAAGAGTAAGTTACTAAATGTAACAGAATGAAAATATTTGGCAGATTATGTTGAAATATATAATATAAAGACTTCCAGGTGCTGCTAAGCAATGGTAGGACCTGTGTTTCAAAGGATATATTTAAGGATAAGGATAAGGATTTATTATGTTATAACTTGAATCTTGAACTTGAAAATACATTCTTGACCAAGGAAATAAATGAATGGTCTTCATAATTTCCAACTGCAAAGGCAGACCATCAGATGAGATCTACAGCAGATCTTTTTTTAAATTTTTATGAAAATGTGGATCCTGTTCTTTTGGAAATCACTTCTGTCAGTTATGTGTGACAAGGTAAATGCTGTGATGTCTGTGACGCCTGTCAATCATCAGGGTCATTGTATGTCAACATGTCCCATTTTACGTCCATAACCTGTATCAGCCTGTACAATTCCAAAGCACGGTGAAGTCAACACTTCTACATGTTTAGTTGTACGGTGGTTTTTATGCAGTTTTATGCACAGGCTTAGAATCAGATCCTAGTCAGTGTGTTAACAATAACACAGCGGTAACACTACAAACCTTCTACATTTGTTATACTTACTGTGTCCAGTGGTAGATATGTATGATACTTGCCGATCTTGCATTACGGTACCAATTCTTTTCATACGATCATACTAATTTCAGAAGATTCTATACTTCAGCAGACAGCAAACATGAACACGGTACATCAAAGCAGCCACAGCAGCTACACAGTCAACAACATTAAACTAATGCATGAGAAAGAGGCAGGCAAGACATGTGACTCGAGTGTGCAGACTGAGTATAAGTCTGCACACTCGTACACAGTGCCAACACTGCAGACAGAGCAGCTGTGTCCTCTCTCTGTCAGCCGTTACCTGTTCAACACCTTCACATGAAGAAGAATCTAATCTGTATTTATCCCACGTACTGCTCAGAGGCACAGGAACCATTTATACTGGCAGAATATGTTTTATTATTATTTATTCATTGTGGATATCTGTATTTATTGGTATTCTCATTTTCATTAAATAACCCATAATATGATCACAGTGTCTTTGGACACTGGAAATTATTTATTAAGGTTCGTGTTTCATTGAAAACTAAAATGATACAAAAAAATATTAAACCTGAATTATTAGCCTCACATGAATGGAAAAGTGTTCCTGACAGACTGTCATACTCTCTCTCTGACTTTAACTGTTAGACCTCGAAAGAATTGAGCTGTACTAAATGTCTTTCTTTTATCTGGCAGCACCGCAGTCATTCGACTGAAGGTCCTGAATACGTTACACAGTTCGTCCTGGTCGGAGGTCATCCACCCTCCTCTGGGGCTTTCAGAAACATAATAGTGACAGCAGCAGCTCATATATCTTGTGACATACATGTGTTGGAGTCGGTCATGGCGACGTGTTGGAGGGAGTCAAAGGCACAAGAGCAGAGGAGGAGACACCATCAGTCTCTGTTGGTTCAGCTGCTCACACATGATGAGGTGGCTCAGATAAGACACAGATAGAAACACACACACACACACACAATATATATACACAATACATATATAAAAAAAACAAATAAACTATATCTACTAAATAAATACAAACATATTGTATTTATCATCTTAAAGGAGAACTTCGGTCGATTTAAACATGCAGCTTCATTGCTCAAGCTACCCTTGACTTGCCAGTACCGAAGACGCAAACAAATTTGGTCCAGCCATTACAGAGCTCCGTGAACTGAGATGTAGCATTGAACGCTAACAGCATGGGGTCAGAACTTCACGCTGTGTTTTAAGCATCTTAACATGCTCCACATCTCACACCAAAAGTTATGCAACATCAGCAGACACCTTAGCACACAGCACTGTAGCGTGTATGACTCAAAATGAATAAAAAAGTAGTTAAAATAGTGTGTTTGTGCAAGCAGCTACTTACCTGTTTGTTGACATCCGTGTGTTCCGGTAGCTAGACCAAACTAGCATATCCATCGAGTGTGCACTTAACAGGCTAAACAGGCTATTGTAAGGCTCATGGCTCATGACAGGCTGTAACATGGACATGTACATTATGAACATGAACACGAAAATGCTGGAATACGTTTCCGTCTCCGCCAGTGAGGGAGTAAGTGCACACTCGACGGATTGACTAGTTTGGTCTAGCTACCGGAACACACGGATGTCAACAAACAGGTAAGTAGCTCCTTGCACAAACACACTGTTTTAACTACTTTTTTATTCAGTTTGAGTCATACACGCTACAGTGCTGTGTGCTAAGGTGTCTGCTGATGTTGCATAACTTCTGGTGTGAGATGTGGAGCATGTTAAGACGGTTAAAACACAGTGTGAAGTTCTGACCCTAGCTGTTAGCGTTCAATGCTACATCTCCGTTCACGGAGCTCTGTAATGGCTGGACCAAATTTGTTCGCATCTTCGGTACTGGCAAGTCAAGGGTAGCTTGAGCAATGAAGCTGCATGTTTAAATCGACCGAAGTTCTCCTTTAAGTCCTACATTTGACTTCGTTTTCAAAATTGATTGAGCCACTTTCTCACAGCTAACCTAATTAAGGTTTTATAATTTGAAACCAATGTCATTACTAATGGCTTATACAAAACATCCTAACCCTATGTAGATCAGATACGAGCCATCAATAACAACAGATAACTGGATGTCACGCAGCACAAAACGTGTTGTTGATTAATGTCAGTTCATCACTTAGCGCTGCTGTCAGAGTGTTAGTGAGGGCTGCGGCCCCTCCTGACTTATGGCTGCCGTCTCCTGCTGCTTGAATGGATATTGTTTCAGAGGTGTATTTGCTTAGGAAGGTTTATACTGGCTCCTCCAAGTGATATGAGGAAGTGTGTGTGGGATGGGGGCACAGACCTGGAGGCTGAAACAGAGCCCTGCCAACACAAACTGACTCACTTCTTGGAATCTTTCAATTTGCCACAATAAATCAGAGTGTAGAGCAGAGGGCAGCCAATCTGCTGAAACACTAGACACTGCATGTGTGTGTGTGTGTGTGTGTGTACTATTAGCACAGTGACCCTAACACAAAGGCATGTGCGTGTACATGTGTCTGTGTGTATGATAACGTGATACGTGATGTTTTGGCTACGCTGAACACGTAACGTATGCAGACCACTGGCAGAGCGGCTGCTGCAGTAAACCATCTCTTTAATAACAGTGACTGCTCTATTGGAACAACAGTTCTGTTTTAGAAGTGTCTGTTCTTGGTGCAACAATATCAGAAGATCATGTTCTGTTTCACAATATTATATGTAATACCATTATACAAGTCAGGTTCATAACATTACATATTCATAAGTCCTTTGTGAGTTAAGGAAAACTGAGATGTGGGCTGTCAGATCCATGGAATAGAGACGGCAAACTGGTGTAATCAATGATTTGGGATTTGGGATTCTAAACACTTCTAGGGTCGAGACCGCCCCCATAACAAAATAATGTTTGTGGTATGTTGACGGTACCAAGGGGACAAGAAACCTGAGATGCAAGCTAATGTCACCTTGCTTTTTCCCTTCAAAATAAGTTTCACCACTTAGGTTTGTTTTCAACCTGTCTGATCATCCAGCTGTCCTTTCCTCTTGATCTGCTGAAATTCCTTTTAGCATTGACAACGCATTTCCAGATCTCACCTTGGCATGCTCCATGTTATTATTACTGATGGTGATCCGGAACCGAACTTGCCTAGCAAATGACAACTCAACATTAGAGTTTTATCAGTATGTTTATGAGAGTATATGGACCGCACAAAAGGTGGTTTATCAGACCAAAGCTGAAGTGTTGCAGTCCTGCTGTAGGCTTATTAGGAGCAACTTAAACAAGGGATTTAAAGAAACCTGCCTGCACATGAACTGACACAGACCATGCAGTGTGTACTAGTGTGTGACAGCTCCCTGCAGAAGACAATAATCAGCACTACCAGCATGGCAGAATGAGCTGAAACTCAGACCTTTTCACATTGTTTTGTCAGGCTTCTCAAATTTTAAATATTTTACTGCTACTTTAAGAATACAGCTGAAGGCTAGAGTTGCATGTTTTGGCTGGAGGCAGTGAGGGAGCTGGCCTCTGGCCTGGAAGCTTCAAATTCTGAGTTCAAAGCAGCTGTCAGTCATGTCCAGTTAAGTAAAAACCTGTGGGGGACCAACCTGTATTTACACTCAGTGCCAAGTGTGCCTGCTAATGACAGCTGGGAATGTGTTGCTTTTTGTAAAGGTGGTGGATGTGTGTGTGTGTGTGTGTGTGTGTACTATACCACCACTATACACTAACAGAATGATGTAGGTTTCATTGTAAGAGAACCCTTACTATTAGACAAGCTTTACAGGCTTCATAAAAGACAAAACCAAGTGTATATAATCGTTTTTGCCCCCAAGACTGTTAAAACCTATTGCTTTCTCCACAACATCTGTTTTTGGAGAATTAAGACGCACACTCATACTGGTTTTGTTGGGGAAGTGTCCCTGGGATACTGTTAAACCTGCGGAGTTCTCATGCTTGATGCATTTTTTCACAGAAAAGAACCATGGAATACATGATGAAACATGAAATAATATTTACACACTTACTCTGTCCTGTTTGGCTCTTGGAAGATCAACATGATTTTCTTCGACGTCCATCGTCTTTTTGTCTTTCTCCCCTGCTGAAAAAACCAGCATAGACCAGCATGATTTCCATGCTGGTCTATGCTGGCATACGCTGGTTAGTGCTGGTTTGGTGCTGGTTTAGCTGGTGGACCAGCATGAAGAAGCTTGTCCACCAGCAAGGTCCCATTAATTACGATGGCCTACCAGCATAGTCTTGCTGGTGATGTTGCCAGCATGGGAAGTTCCCTGCCCATGCTGGCAGGGAACACCTGTGCCTGAGTCCTGTTCAATCAGCATCTTGATTTGCCACACCTGTCAGCTAGATGGCTTATTTTATTGGATTTTAACAAATGTTTGCTCAACATCTAAAAGAAGAAATTATTTTGTGTACATACAAAAGAAAAACTTTATAAAATTGTTAACTTAAACTTGTGAGAGAAATGGAAGCAACAAACAAAGTGTTGCATTTATAGTGCAGTTTGTTTCGGGTGCCCTCAAATCTTGCAGGTTTGAAACTTGTATTCAATAAACTTGGTGTTCTGTGACAACCTCACTGACTCTGTGCCCTGTATTGGATTTTCACAGCCAAATTCACTCCTCCTCATACTCTGCAATATGAAATAAGTTGTTGACACATCCTATGCTGGTCACCAGCATACCAGCACCAAAACACAACATGCTGGTCTATGCTGGTTTTTCCAGCAGGGTCATCTTCTGCTTTCACTCCTCATGAATGAATTTCCCTCATGACAGAGGGAAATTGACTAATCCTTGTGTGAAAGGTAGAGTTCCCCCCCTTCCTCCTGTTTCAGCCACACCTTGCAATCAGTGATTAGTGTCAGGTGACGCCTAATCACTCAGTTCCTTGTTAAAAGGTAGCTGAAAGCAGCAAGTTTGCCCCGCTCTGTCCTGACACCACACGAGAGTTACACCAAGGTAGTGGTGGCATCTCTCCCCTTCCCCCACACAGTGTGGCACTAGTGAGAGGAGTGTGGTGCATTTAGTGCCAGACCATGCACTTAAGTTGTTTGGTGTAACTTGCAACTCCCCGGAACGGGAATATGATGGAGAACACCGCATGACCCAGTTGTGTTACTGGCAAATGAGAAGCTCTGGCTACTGCTGTTTTGCCCACCCCTTTTAATAATTATTTTTTTTTTTATCATGTCTAGTTGCTTGGTTTTGTTTGTCTTTTGTTGACTATTAATTTTTGATATTTTGCCCTGTTTTCTTTGTTTATTTCTTTTTTTGGCATCGTTCTATTTGGGGTTTATTTACAGGAATTTAGTTTAAGGACTGTGTTTGGGAAGATGGCTTGTTGTTACCCTCTGAGTCTATTGCATGCTAACTTTACCGTGTCCCTTTATGCATAGAAGTGAGTTTAAATGCGTATTATAATTGCATGAGTAACCAGTGTGTCTTCTGCTTTGCAGTGTGAGCAGCTTGTTCCTCCCCGTGCCTGGTGGTGGTGACCCCCCTTTCCCTTCACTTACTCCCTCCTATGTGTTTCCCTGACACCCACCCTCTTGCACTGGTAACCCTTTTAGCATGCAGAGTTTTAAGTATATTTTGTAATAAAGTAATTTACTTTCAACATGATCTTATTTTTTTTCCTTATTTAATGTGACCCCCAAATTGATCTGATGTCTAAATAAAGGTGGAAAAGTGTTTGAACTGGAACTCACATCTCGGCTCCTTTTCTCTGTATCAGAACTTGTGTGTTAAGTGGGCATTCTCTAGTAGAAATTCCCAGAGTGGCGTCACATTTGCTGCCAGGGGCTTACAGTTGCCCCGGTCACACTTGTGTATATGAAATGACTTTTTCAAGAATGGTCCTAAGGTCTTGAATGTGTGCCAATATGGTATTGTTACAGCCCCAGTGGTGTGGGTGTGTTTGTGATGTGTGTTTTGTTTGCCATATTCAGGTGCCACCCTCATACTCCCCCTCCTCCTCGCCAGTGTGTGGATCGCACACCTGAGTCTAGTTGCCACTCAGGCTGAGTGATTATGAGGTTGCTACGGATGCCAGTGGGCTGCGTGCGGCTGTGTTATGCAGGAACCTGAAAGCCTGAGCTACAGCCTGCAGTGTTTTTGTTAAGACATTAAATAAAGCCCTTTTTGAGTTACTATTTGCTACTGTTTCCTTTTGCCTCCTTTACACCTGGTTTTATTTTAACTATGTTATTCCCTTCATCCCCTAGCCATACGGGGTATCATTTCTGATCTATAAAAAAAACTATGTAAAAACACATTTGGACAGCCTTGACTGGATTTTCTAAACCACAGAACCTTCGCATCCCTACGCATTAGCGTAACTGGGCAACAGCTGATCTGCGAGCAGTTGCTGGACGAGAGGTTTACTTTCGATAAAAACGAAACGTAACTCTTTGTATCCTTCCGCATTAGCGCTCATGCGTAGGGATACGGGGGTTCTGCTGTTGAGAAAATGTAGTGCCAAAAGAAAGCGCGGTCTGACGGCGATGTAAAGCGGTGTGACTTTTACCTATACAAAGTACACTTGAACTGATTTAAATTTTTTTAGGTGAGCCTTGTTTTAGGTGGTTAATTTTGCTTTTTTGCTGAACCCCGTTCACTGCAGCACAAAGCTGAGCCTCTGGGCTGGAGCGGCTCTCTATTTCTCCAAACTGAGGCTGCGCTGATCGGTGATTACGGTAGGAAACAGATCGACTATAGATATGTACTTTATATGACCTCACTTCAAAAAACCCGAACTATCCCTTTAAGGCTGATTTTTTTACAACATTCATAGAATCTAGTGTTTTTTTTTTTTTTTTTTTTTAAGGGAGTTTGGTGACTTTCTCCACAGCAAAGAAAAGACAGAGACAAAGACATTCTGTTTACTGCTTTTTTTAAATTTAAAATGTGTACTATCAATACAATGTTGTCTTCTTCCACAAAAGTTCAGGAGCAAGGACCCAACCATTAACGAGATGCACATGATTGTTTATTAAATTGGAATATGAGTTAATTATCTATAGAACAATTTGAGTGCAATGTTGATGAGGTATTAACCGGCTGCAGTGTGTGGAAGGCTTTTGGGACCGACGGCAGCTCAAAGGTTAGCAGACCCCCTTCATGACAGAGACCACGCGAGATGTAGCCTAAAAGACATGGCTGCATGAAAGTTGCTGAGAACGTTAATAATGACGTCAACCTCTGTTTGAACAGAAAACCAGAATGTTTTGTGATCAATGGGCATGACCATGTGACTCAAGAAATGTCTTGGTTTTTGAACAGTGAGGGATCCAAAACTATGTATTCTTTGTGTTAGCTCCATCTCTGGTCAGAAGGCAAAATTGCTCAGTACATCCACCTACATTATTAATGTGGTGGGATAAACTAGTATCAATTCTTCTTGCCTCGTTGGCATGCTAGACATATCAGTGGTTTGTTGACTAGGCTGCATAAAATACTCATACTCAAAATACTCAGTCCCAATCCCATTTCAATCAGGACAGACTAGTGAATGAAGTATTGAAAATGTTTATTACAGCAGATGATGCAATAATTGAGTCTTGTCAGAAAGTCTCTGGCGCTTATACTCTACATCAGTATTTGGGGGGGGGGTCGGCCCCCCAATGGAGACCAGAGACCTGGTGGTGGTTGATGACTCTTCCAACTGAATTGAATGGCTGATGAAACAATGAAGCTGGGGAATCTGTGAAGACTGAAGTGATGGGGTGGTGGAGGGGGTGCAAAAGAGCAGGCTGAATGAACTAAAAGGAAAGAGAAAATCACATTTGAAAATACAGCAATAAGATGATAGGCTAACAGTGGATGGGGTGTCACAGTGCTACTGATGTTAACAGCACAAATCAATCAACAGCCCCAGATAATGAGGCAGGAAGTTAGGACATTGAGAGCATGCATGAGAGGAGTGAATGGCATGATGGTATGAGTAATAAACCGAAGGCCACGGCAAGTAATAGATTAGTCGTCCTGTCTGAACCATCCCTAGAACTTCATGTCTCATTCTGAAAATCAAGAAGAAGGCTGTCTGTCCATGGCAACTCATAGCATACTGATGAATGCTGGACCTGTCATTTCAACAATACTCAACGAGTTGGTGGAGGCTTCAGTCGGGATTCCAGCAGCTAGCTTAAGTCCAAAAACAGCACAATAATTAGTCGTTAACCGAAGACCAAGAACAATCTAAACCAAGTCTGCATGTGAAGAAGTCGAGTGCGGAAGTTGGAGCACTGTAATGTATGTGTGGAGCTGCGGGCAGGCTGTGTGGGTATTTTCTTTCATGCTGTTTGCTTCAGAGCGGGTAATGTGGTCGTCAATCTCAGGGCCCGGGCAAAGACAAGTGTGGGCCGGCAATAATTTATTTTTAAGAACTTCCTGAGAGCAGGGACTGCAGACTCAAAAAATAACCCCGTATCCTTTTCAGTGTGAATCATTTTCATTTCATGCTTTATCAAAGTTTATTCAACAGGCATAAGCAAAATGTGACACGGAGCAGATTTAATGATAGAGCATTAATGTTTTGAGCCCACAGGTTGTGTGCGATTCAGAGCTCTGCACTCTCCCTGTGCAGAAATCCGCAAAGCCTTTCACTTACAATAACCCTGTCCAACCACTTGCCAAAAACCTGTAAGTTGACATAACCAAATCCTAATGAGCATGTGCTGTGCCCTCATCTGGCACTGAGGTAGAGGTGATGAGCTCGAGTGCAGGAAGGTGGCCCAGGGTGGTGCAGGTGGAAACTCAGTCATGCGGGTGGCTGGCTAAGGCAGTCAGGGTTGGGTTGGATGGGGTGGCAGAGGTATGGGAGCCTTAGTGGTGAGTGGTAGAGGAGCTGGTCCACAGGAATGGTTTGGTCACACTTGAAGAGGAGGGAAGCTGGATTCAAGCACTAGTGGGTGAACAAAGAAAGAACCAAGTACAACTGGAGTGGGAGGAATCAATCAGGCACCGTGTAGAGGGAAGGTCTGGGTATAAGAGCGGTACTGACATCCAATGAGCTGCAGGTGTGTGGACCAGCAAAGCCATGCCCAGCACAGAACAGGCAACCACAAAGTCCAATCATCACAGTCTTTATCAGTAACCTGAATAAATACTGTGTGTTTGGATTTCTTAAATTGTTGATCATGTTGAAACCTGTGATTATTAAGTCAATGGCAAAATATGTGTACACATCCAAGGAATCTGACTCTAAGGGTTGGGGTGTACTTTTTGACCATGTACCAGATGAAAGTAATAAAGTTCAGGAACTAGACCACGCCACTCTCCCTTGCTATTTTTCCACCTGAGCCTATCTAATCAGACCATCTGGGTCTCATTAACGCAACCCCTGTGCCTTTTCAATCCAATCACCTGTGCAGACCTTATATAGGTGAGCCTAACCATTTTTTCCCGTTGGTCTCAAGTTCTAACATTCGTCTGCACTTAGACTGGCTTTCTAGAAACTACCTTAAAAACACTTTACCATTGAGCTGATTCTCAACCCTTCAGGTGACGATCTTTTCGACGATCATTCCATCATCTCCAAATCTCTTCCATCCATGATCATCTCCACAAGAACACAGCCAGCAAGGCTGTCATCACGCCTATGCTCCACCATCCATATCCCTCAGCAGTGCATAGTCCACTACTCGCCATCCAAGCATTGCTTACTCTTCTCTTCCTTCTTCCACGCTAACGTAGCTTCTGCAGCTCCACCTAGTTACTCCTTTTCACCAACTACACCAATGCTATTTTGCCACTTGAGCCTATCTAATCAAACCACCTCTGTCTCATTAACACAACACCTGTGCCTTTCCAATCCAATCACCTGTGCAGATCTATACAGGTGAGCCTAACCAATTCCCTCCCATTTGTCTCCAGTTCTCACAACCCTCCCTCCAGACCCTCTTCTTCTCCACTATCCTTTCCCACAGGATCACTCAGCAGCTTAGCGTACGACATCGCCGCATCACAGCAAGAAGAACTAGACCCTGGCCATTCCAGCACAGGAACCACAGGGCAAGAATGAAGCCGTGCAAATCGAGATGTGCGCTCATCGAGACATAACCCAACTCTGAGTCTAAAAATCCCTGGTTCCTAGATGTTCCAGAAACTCTACAACCTTTTACAACCCCCCCATTCTCCTTTATCAAATGAGCTCGACTCCCTTTTCCTCCGTGGTGTTTGTCGACTCTCATGTACACTCATCCAACTAATTGACTGAATCATGTAACCCCTTTTTTTCCATTACCACATTACTAAAGTGCATGTAAACACATAAAACCAGATTATATTCATAACCTGATTACTCCCAGTTATTGGATTATTGTGGTCATGTAAACAGGCTCATTGACAGGAGTCAGATTCCAGAAGCTACCAGCAGAGAGGATGCATGGTGTTGAGGAGCAAAAACATGTTAAAAACAGCGTGTATTTTAAACTTTAAATATATTATTTATAACTTGTAGTTAAGAGTATGTTGCAGTGTTAGGGACAGTAAATGACTGATTTAACAGTTCATCAAGTGATGCTGTGTGGTGAGAAACTGTTCTTGTGTCATTCCAGAAACTTAATTAGTCCGGATGTGTCAGCCCTCTCTGCTGCTGCCCACAGTCTGTGATTTAAGCTCATAAGATGTCTGAACTTTACACCAGAACTTGTCTGCTGCAGTTGTAGATGATTAGGAATCAAGGGAAAAATGCATACATGTAGTGGGCGAGGGAGCTACCACAGTCATTGCTGCGCTGACAGCTGTTGGGTCTACAGGGCTTTCTGTGATACGAACACTCAGTGTGGGAGGGGTGTAAAGCCAAGCACCGGCAAGCGTGTAATGGAAGAACCTGAGGGAATTAGAAACCATACTGAGACAGTGTCATCCCGCATTTAGAGCAACTCTCTGAAGAGCAGGTCAGTTTTTGTTTTGTTTTTGTTGTATGTTTTTTTTTCTTTCTTTTTTTCTTTTTATTGATCAAATATCAAATATCTTATTAAAATGCTTTACAAAATAGTGCTATGGTGCTTGTATGGAGACCAAAATCAAAATCTTGTACTCACTGTTTGGCGACTTGCTCTCACTAGTGTTGTACAGACAAAAGCCCTCACAGACAAATACCACCTAGAACAGCTGATAAAAGGGCCAACCAGAATCACAAAATGCTCAAGTACACAACTTGACCTATTTTTCTCCGATAAATGTGAAAGGATAACAAAAAGTTACAATCTGATCACCGGTTTGTCCGATCACAACTTAACTCTGGTGGCAAGGAAATTAACTAAAAAAAGATTTCAGAACATTATACCAACACCACGCCACACAAATGTTTTCTGGCATACTATCCTCTGAAGACCTGGAGCTTAGTTGTCAGTTATTTACATCAAATATCATTGCTGTCAGAGATAACTTCACTGAGGAAATCCAGAGAAAAAATAGAAACAAAGTCAACCTGCCTTGGTTCGATGAAAACCTATGGCAACTGATGAAATTTAGAGACGCAGCTTTAAAAAAGGCCATTAAGACCAAGAGAGACACTAACAATTTGGCTTACAAAAGTTTAAGGAACAAAGTGATTAAGGAACACATTTTTATGTTCAACTTATGAACGAGGCTAAAGGTAATGGCAAGAAAATTTGGGAAAGTTTTAGCAATTTGACAGGGAGAGCTAATATATATTTAGATACTATTAAGAAGTGCAAAACAAAGAGAAATTGCGCAAAACTTAAAATCTGTAAACAAGTAGCTGATTTTTCAGGAGATGCCACGGACATGCCACAGGTTGCCGCAGACTGCCACAGACTGCCACTGGGGTGCCATTACCTGCCAATGCCACTGGGAGGATCTCGCTGTCTCTCTAAATGACGTTGTACAAACACTATTCTTAATCTACTCGTGTCATTGATCTCTATGGAACAGATATTAATCTTAGACTATTTTCACTAAACCATGCATCCCAAAGCCAGAGCAATAACATGCCCAAGTCTTCCTTTGCTCACGCATTTACTGTCCATTTTCATTGTTTTTTTTTTTTGTTTGTTGTACAACATATTTCACCTCCTTGTTTACTAGCATCAGAAACATTTTTTTTAAAAATCAGTAGCGCAATAACACTTTGCTCATTTTGTCAGTTAAAACAATGACTGCATATGTGAACATCACAACTGATATTCATGTAGAATATTCCACTTGTTTATTTTATGTTATGTGCTATGGAAACATATATACATATACATATATATACATACTAAGAATATAGGTATACTGTATATAGTTAAATCTATAGGTTTCTACTTCAACAGCAACTACAACGTTTGCTGAAGTCACTGAACCTCCAACTGCCTCCAGAAGCTGACAGAATACTGTAGTTGTGCTGGGAATTCCTACTGTGAAAGTGTGAAGCTGTATAAACAGTTATATATGTTATGTACTGCATATGCTATAACTAGATCAGCTCTCCTTCAATAAAATGAGATGCTCTGAATTCTGCCACAGTGGATGCAGGGACCACATGATACAGCAGCAGATTTTAGACTTGTGTGTAATATAATATATGGTTTGGATTTTATGTGAAGGCTGCTGTCCTTGATGGATGGTGCATTTTTGTGTATGTCAACACTGACAGTTCATATCTCACAAACATCAGCTGAGCTGCTGCTATCATTGGACTGTGGTGCTTTATTGTGAATTACTGCTGTGCAGAACACTTACTGTAATACACAGTGACAGACAACTCGGATCTGCTGTCAGATTGAGTGTCATTGATTGTTTTCATGCTGTCCTCCTCAACAGTGTATTTCAAAATAAAACAGATTCTACTTGAATCCCTGCAGGGACACAAGATGCTATTATAAAGTATAAATCGAGGAATACATTTGCATTCATTTCCAGTTTGGAAATGCTTAGTTAAGCCTAAGAGTTAAATGCTGCCGTTATTTATGTTTTTGGACAAGAACGTTATTCTCTACCAGAAGAAAGTAGAAAGAGAGGAGCGAGCACAAGGTCATCAAGCTGATAATAATGGGGGCAATGTACATACAACTATATAGATGAGATTTTAACAGTTTGCTACCGGTTCTTCGTTGATTCAGTAACTTAATCATGATAAACCTGGAGCAGGGGAGTATTAAGTGGAAGTGGGTCCACTGAGACAGTATGTTTATGTACGCAGTCAAGGGCAGGGTGAGTCATCAGAGCACTTTACAGAAAACTGAGTACAGGGACTTTGGTAAATTCTAAGAAATCATTTTTGTAATGTATTTGAAAGACCCCCAAGAGAATGAAGAGGATAACAGCATGGAAAACATATTTTTGTATTCAGTTGTTTCTTTAATATGTCAGTCATTTTAAATACAGCACTCTAACTGAATGAAGATACAACACTCTCTCACATTGTTACATGTCCCTCCTGGCAACGATATGAATAATCAATAGGTGTGTTTGTTTTGGGGCGAGGCCTTTTAAGGCCATGTAAAATGCTCTCCTCTCTACTGAGAGTCATACTGTAATGTGGGGTCCACTGGGGCATTAAGCTGGGGCAGATAAAAAATGATCACAGAAGGGCTGATTTCCTAATGCTGATGTATGGCTGTGACAGGACAGGTGCTGCCTCCACAGCTTCCCAGCACCATGTCAATTAATCTACTCTGTCATGTGATAAAGCAGCCATGAATTACCCAACACTTCCTGTAAAGAACAGCCCATAAACTGCTGATTGGACACACACACACACACACACACACACACACACACACACACACACACACACACACACACACACACACACACACACACACACACCACTCATGCAGCATGTATACTTCTCCCATTGGCTGGATACAAGTTAATATGTGAAATTGGTTTTGTTTCAGAAAACGGACAGACCTTTGCCAGAAACATTGTCTTTCACATACACACAGCCAGACATTCAATCAAATCAACTTCGCTTCAAAGTTGTTGAATTCTGCTTTATACTAACTTCAATTAAATTTTATTAAAATTAGCTGGCCTCAACCTGTCATGGAGTGTCCCGATTGAGATGGATGCCAGGTTCTCTGTAATATCCCTGGTTCTATTCTTTCTGAAAAGCTTTGTTGTATGAATCATCTCAATGTTGTGAGTCAAGGAAACCGGACTAACTTTAAATTACTGAGAATGTTTAGCCACTCATCCAAATGGCATCTTTGATGTGTTTCAGTGTGTTTTGCTGCTGAGACAGTTAAGGAGCGATGTTATTATTTACTTGTATGTGATGTCGCTGTGGTAGTGTTGTTCCTAGAACATCATAATTAATTTTGTTCTAGAAATTGTACAAAATAAAATAAAGTTACAAAGTCTGATTGTGCCTATTCTTGTAGGATGTCATCCTCTATTGGCTGTAGTAATTATGACTACTACAAAAGAGGAAGTGAGGAGAAGTAGTATAAAGACTGAAAAGTCTGTAGAAGGAGAAGGTTGGGGATAGGCGGCCAGGTCAAGCAAGCACAGGACTTTCAGCCAGGAGACCGCCCGTGTAAAACCAAAAGTCAACAGTGAGTATTTTTAGCTTGCATAAGAATATTAAGTAATGTAAGAACATTTGTAACTTAAGTTATAGTAGTAACATAGTTTTTTTGGTGTGTTCTTTAAACCTGTCCTGAACCATTTTAGCAGTGTGATAGGGGAATGTTATCCTGCTGGAACAGCCCACTGCCATTAGGGAATATCGTTTCCATGATGGGGAGTACATGGTCTGCAACAAGGTTTGGGTAGGTGGAACGTCTCAAAGCAACATCCATATGAATAAGCAGGACCAAATGTTCTCCAGCAAAACATTACCCAAAGCTTTAAACTGCATCCACTGGCTGGCAGTCTTCCCACAGTGCATCCTGGTGCCATGTGTTCCCCAGGTAAGTGACACACACAGGCACCTGGCCATCTGCATAATGTGAAAGAAAACGTGATTCATCAGACCAGGCCACCTTCTTCCATTGCTCAGTGGTCCGGTTCTGATGCTCACATGTCCATTGTAGATGCTTTTGGCGATCTGACCAGTCTGCTCTCATGCAGCCTAATATGCAGCATGCTGTGATGCATATGTGCTCTGACACCT
The DNA here is from genome assembly GCF_900880675.1 of Sparus aurata. Lineage (NCBI taxonomy): Eukaryota > Metazoa > Chordata > Actinopteri > Spariformes > Sparidae > Sparus > Sparus aurata. The sequence continues at coordinate 21,397,139 of NC_044202.1, read as the reverse complement.
TTCTATCAGAACCAGCATTTACTTTTTCAGGAATCTGTGCTACAGTCACTCGTCTCTGGGATAAGACAACATGGGCTAGCCTTTGCTCTCCATGCAATGACATTCTGAACACAATGGCGCAACACTGCGAGCTGGCAGCAGTGCGTTGTCTTAAGATCCAGAGTCTTGCCTATTTTTAGGGCAACACATGCATTGTTGGCAGCAATAGACCTGAAAATGACCTATAGACAATCATATCGACATCATACAGCGTTTCACTAATTTAACTTAAGAGATTTCACACCACAGGTTCCTGAGCACATTTTTCAACACATCAATTTAGAGGCTGCTTAATATCCCACTCACTGACAGGTGCCATTGCAATGAAATAATCAATGTTATTCACTTCACCTGTCAGTGTCATCATGTCATGGCTGATTAGTGTGCATGACTACTTCCTTTGCTAGTAAACTTAGCCTCCAACTGGACTCATCTCAAACAAATCAGTTTTAAAGAATGCAGGAAGTGACCCTTGTAAAGTATTTTCCAGAATACTTATCTAATAAAAGCTTGGTATCAATTCTTGCTAATGTGTGTCTCTAACCTGCATTCTCCCTCCCTGTGGCAATACAACTCATAGAAAAGCACAAACAGGGAGAAAAGGCCAAAGTGAGACATCAAGCAGATGGAGGGTACACTCAGAGATTTTCTGGGCCCTGCCTTGTTCACAGTTTGCAACTTCCAGAAGGAAAAGTTACGGCTTAGCCTCAATACGTCTTGCCTCATTTATATAAGAGAATACCCCGGGAACTATCTTGCTCTACGCTTCATTTTCCTACACTGTGTTTCTCCTGCATATTTTAGCTCTGCCCTGGGGCTGGAACCCACTTTAAACGGCCTCCCCTGCCAAGACAAGTGGCCAACCGAGAGCAGATCTGCTCACATACTTATCTTGTGCTCATTAGGTGCCCAGTCACTGTATTATCAGAGCAGGTTGTGTGTGTGTGTGTGTGTGTGTGTGTGTAAGAGAGAGAGAGCGCTCTCTGGTATGTGATCTTTCCGACAGAATCATGGCATTGCAAAACAAATCCAGTCTAAAAGGTGAGTGACATGAGGAACGTAACATCTACAGTGGTCCTCAGAGCTCGACACACTGCAAATTAAGGAACTCAACAAACTCCCCAAATATCAGATGGCCTGACCTCCAGGCCCTGTGCGCTGATCTGTTCTGTTTCCCTGGTGTTGGGTCAGCAGAAGTTTCTATTAGGACTTTACCTCATAAAACTTTTACACACATGAGCTGATTTCACATATGAACTCGAGGTTTATATGGAACCATTCTTTACACTAATGGTGTCATTTCTCTTCAGCCTTGACGCCGTGCAATCAGTATTTCCTTCAGAACGATAACTTAAAAAAGTTGTGTACCACCAGTTTAACTGACGACACATACAAAACCTCCCCTTCATAAAATTAACAATTCCTATTGTGTTGCTGTAGTGGTGCAGTGTACTAATTAGTTTGATCCTTGGCCTCAGATTTGTTCCTTTTGCTGCCAACATCACCTCCTTCCTGCCTACAACTCTCTGGATCCTGACAGGAGCAGCACCCAGTTTGGCCCTATAATCCCAGTGTAGCAATCAAGGAAAGAAACTACAGGAGTCCTGCCAGCGTGGGCTGGTGATGTTCTCAGCTCTTGTTTTGCTGCCTTTATTTCCCTGAGTGTGCATTGTGAGGTAGTAAAGTTACTGCTGTGATAATGAGTATAGATTATTGTGAGCTGTTCTGTTAACTACCTGGGACCTCGCGTATAAACCTTGAGTATGCACCCAAAAAAGTGTGTGTAAATTCACATAAACTTGGACCCATGCATGCAAACATTTTGGAGGCAAGGGGGATTGCAAGCGCTAATGGTGAGGTAGTGAATATAAGAAGAAAACTGAAACATGAGAGGCATCTACACATAATGATGCTTCTGACATTTCTAATAAACACCATATCCAGGTTCACTTTAAACCTACCAACACACTGAGGCATTCCTTTGAGGACAACAACTCTGAAACTCAGAGCTCACATGTAACATTTACTGACTCTGTAAGGAAAGAAACTGAAACAAGTCCAGTTGTCTAGGATATAGCACTCTTTGAATCTTACATTTGATTTCACTAAATATCAAATGTTAATTATAGATCCACATTACCATAAACATTTGAAACAACAATGTTGTTTGTGCATGTGCTTGTAGTGAGGTTTAAGTATTTCATAAACACCTTTCAGTTGTACAAGTTATGGGCCAACTCAAAACTTAAAACAGTACTGATAATATATATAGTTGTTGAGAGTAGAATTGCTGCAGTGAACACAAATGTGATGTCAGGTGCACAGACCACACTGGAGACAGCGCTCTACCTAACAGTGGCATCAATTTCACATGTTACAATTAGAAATTAACAATATCTGGTTATATTTCCACAATAAAGCATGCTAACAACTAGGATCACACATTACTTAACTCGAGCCATGTCTGTGACATCAGCAACATCATTTACAAACATTTGCTTTCATACGTAACATACATTAAAAACCAATCCCTCTTGACTCTTGGTGACAAACAGGATGTGGAGTCTGCCTGTGAATGAGCCACCTTAACTCTGATGCTCTTTAGGGGCTCTTCAGTAATCAATGTTAGAAGGGTAACTACAGTGTCAAACTTAGAAGAGTAAGGTGGCATTTAGAATGGGCTGCAATTTCCAATGTTGCTGTTTTTCTCCCCTAAATGCTGTGCATATGTTGTCAAATTGATGAAGCTGTTTTCTTCATTGGCTGGTGTTTTATCTGTTTGCATGTGTTTTCTTAAACTGCAGTGCACTGAGCTCTCAGGGCAACCATTAATCTCTCACAGGGTGCGTGGTTGCTCTAATTTACAAAAGGAATTCCCTTCACAAATATCAACTCCAGGGCTGACAAACAGTAGTCCTTTTCTGTAATCAGTTGTGACTGCCTGCACACTCACTGTCAGACAATGCAGCTGGCTAAAGCTCAGCTTCAAATGAAGAATTTGGCTGCGGCTCCTCATGTAGTGCCCTGCCCAAAAGCACTTCTTAAGTCTTTGGTAAACTTCCCATTGTTTGGTGAAGAGAGGCTCTCACGCTCGCTTGCATGGCTGAAAGCGTGCATTATGAATACAGACAGCCAACACATTGGACACACTTAACTGCATTTCTGTTTTACTCAACTTAAGCTGCATCTCTAAATGGTTGAGTCATTTCTACAGAGTGCAATGGAAGCCGGTGTTTTGGATTAACATGCCCAATACTTTGATTCAATAATGATCATATGTAAATGAAACCACCAGGCTCAGGTTTAAAGAAGCTGCCAGCAGAACGGAGTGTGTGGTTTCACTCTCACTCCATATTCCTCTCCAACAGAAGAGTAAGGACCCCCAAAAAAACAGCCTTCCTCCAAAATCTTTACACATGTCTCAGAGCTCAAGAGATTCAATGACTGGAGTGGTACAGTAGGAAGCAAGTTTGAGCACTTTATATCACCCGACCTAAGTAGCAGGTAATATCAGGTGTGGAACTCCCCACATTGACAAGGAGGAGGGGAAGAACGAGGGCGACACCTGAGTGGAAACACAAAAAACACAACACAAACAAGCCCACAACACCAGGGCTGTAACACACAGCCAGGACTAGATGGATCAATTGTGTTCATTAGCTGGAATACAAACATTGAAAACAGACTCAGCAGCAAATCAGGACCAAACACCTAACCAGAATCCAAAGTGGTCTACAGCTGCTTTTGTCTGCATCAGTCTTCCCGATTATAGATGACATGTTACGTACAATTTGTGTTTTTATTATCTGAAACATGGTGGCAAAAAACCCATAGCACAGTGCATGTTGTTTGTGTACTGCTGTAATGACAGATTCAACCTGTGACAGTTCATACATAAAATACACCCTCAGCTCAGGCTCTGTGTCGCTCACAGAGAATATTGTCAGTACAAGCACAAAGGAGGGTTTTGCTCCTTTAGCTGGTTTAAATCCCTCTGAAAACTCTGAACACAACCTCCTCCTGACCAGGGGCCATATTCACAAACATTCAGAGAATCCTGTCAGAGAGCTCCTAACTCAGACTAAAACATGTAGCAAGGACTCCTGACTCAGGAGACATTTAGGAAACTAAGAGAGACTCTGGGTAGCCATTTATAAAGGGAAAACTGTGACTGAGTGACCTGCCAGTCTGCCGCAGCTGGTTGTAAAGACAGTGAGAGCGAGGGGTTTCGTGGATGGCTTTAATCACATCCTTCATCCTCTTCTCAGCCAGACAAGAATTCACTTTCCTCACCAGCTTATTGACTCTGCTGGCCTCCACGGCGCACAGTCAAAACAGTACAGTGGTTACCACAGACTTAGTAGGAAAAATTATTTGTACGGACATGGATTCAGATTTTATTTCGGAAGGGATTATTTTTTCAAAACAAATATTTTCTATGGATCCTGTGCAGCAGTGTGCCGCCAACATTTGCAACATTTCAATTGGACAAACCTTTGTTGTGAAATGAAAAATGAAACCTTGGCATGTGATTATTATTTAGTGTTATTTTAAAAAGGTATCTTTGTTTCTTTACATTGCACAGATGTGATGTTCAAACATCAGTAGAGAGAACTGGATTTAACCATCATTAACACAGTAACAGCATACATCATTACAATCTCCTGCTGTGGACATTAATACAAGTGCAACATTTTGCAATTATAGAGATTAAACTTGTATATTGTTTAAGTGCAGTGAGATCATAAAACCCTCCAGGTAGAATCCAATCTTCATCACTTCACTGAGGGGAACATAGAACAAAGAGGAGAGGCAAAAAATGTAAATGGTTCCTGCTCAACAGCACGGTAACATCAAGATACACAAACAGGAATCTTACATAGAAAACAGCCATAAAATTATAAAACAATAAAAAGCCAAATGAGTAAAACAATAAAACCATAGGAATAAATGAAGAAAACAAAAATGATGACAAAACAGCTTGAACAAAAACAAACTGGAAGGAAAATTTAATTAGATTGAAAATGAACATTTCTAAGATGAGGACAACTTTAGATTATTCTGCATGTTATATAAGGTTGCAGGAGAATAATAAGAAAAGTTCAGTAAATACAACACAGATCTGCAACATGATAATTTCACTGTGTTCGTTAAGGGCCCACACAAAGAAGAATAAACAGCTTTTGGGAGCCTTTTTGTGGCTTAATTAGACAGGACAGCTGAAGAATGATGGGAGACTTGATGAGCGAGGGGAGCTGACTTGCAGCAAGGGGCCACAAGTCAGGTTTGAACATTGGGCCGCTGCAGAAAGAGTGCAGCTTCTGTAGGTGGTTAATTTAAGAAGAAAATACATTTGTGTTCTCTACAAGTTTAACAAAGAAGCAATGGAAAGTATCCTGACCATTGATTAAAACCAAGCAGAACATCACTGTTACCATCTACAAGCTAGTGTTGTCACGATACTTGAATTTCTGACTTCAGAACAATCAGGAAAAAAACAAGAAGTGGACTGTGTGCAGGAGGTTTTTTTCTTTATATTGTCGGCCTGTGGTCCTGGTAATCCTAAAGTGTACACAAGCTGTACTATGTGGAACTTCTAACCAATACCTTGAAAAAATATAAATATTCAATACCATGTTCGATACCCCAATGCAAAATAGACATTTTAGATCATAAGATTAGAAATCGATTCAAAGATGGATATATATATATATATATATATATATATATATATATATATATAGATATATATATATATATATATATATATATATATATAGATATATATATATATATATATATATAGATATATATATATATATATATATATATATATATATATATATATATATATATATATATATATATATATAACAAGGCTATAAAAATCACACTGGTTGACTCCATTGTCAACACGTTGGAGTCCTACCACTTCCTGGCTGCCATCATTTTCCAGGACCTGAAGTGGACGCTGAACATCAGCTCTCTCATCAGAAACACCCAGCAGAGGATGGACTTCCTGTGGAAGATGAAAAGTTCCAGCCTGTCAAAGACGATGATAATAATAATAATAATGATAATAATACATTTTATTTGTTTGATGGCGCCTTTCAAGTCACCCAAGGTCACCTTACATAGGATAAAAGCATAAAATCACAGATGATGGTGCATTTCTACACTGTCATCAAGTCCATCCTCACTGTCTTCCATCACCATCTGCTACGTTGCTGCCAATGCCAGGGACAAGTGTATGCATTGTATCTGTTGCTCTGCTGAGAAGGTCATCGGCTGCAATCTGCCGACCCCTCCCATCCCGAAGACAAACTTTTTGAGACTCTCCCCTCTAGCAGGAGGCTGCAATCCATCAGGAACAAAACCTCTCCCCAGAAGAACAGCTTCTTACCATCTGCAACTTTCCTCATAATGAAGGCCTGTGAGCCTGATTATGATCTGACTTTGGCTACTTTCCTCAGGCTGTGAGACTCCTGAACTCATCCTCAACACTTAGTCATTATTTTATGTAGTTTTTGGACATCGTTGTTATATGATAACAAAATTATTCAGAATCTGATGATCTCGCAGATGAATTAAAACTATGTCTTGATAGTAGTTCATAAATATTACCAAACAGCTTCCAGTGGACAACCTGCTGAACTGGATTTGTTCTTACTTACCCCGAATTTCCACTGGATACGTGTCCGCTGCGTTACGGCTCTGATCCGGTTTTGCTCTGCTGTCTGACGTCTGCGTTTTGAGTCCGCCACGGCGCAGTACGGTAGACAGCTGGCGTCACGAGGCCGAGGAGTTCCCGCGATAATCACATGATCACTCGCAACTGCAGTTATAGGTCTGTGTTAATAAAACAACAACACAAAGTGTTCCCGACCGAAGGATTAGTAGAAGAGCTTGTATTTGTCTCTTTTTTGAGATTTGTGTGCTGGTGTCAACATGGAGTGTTTTATCTTGAAGAGTAACCGGATGTTATATTGTTGTTTCCGTGCTTGACTTCCTGTCTGCTCGGTGCTAAATTTGGCTGAATTGCTGCGTCGTGCTCCGGCATCCGCCAGAAATAGAAGTCCTGCTTATCTGATCCGGATCTCCGCTGCGTTACGTTGTTTTTAATAACACAGACCTATAACTGCGGTCTCGAGTGATCATGTGATTATCGGAGGAACCCCCCCGGCCTCGCAACATCAGCTGTCTACCGTACTGTGGCAGACGCAAAATGCAACCTGTGGGGATTGCCGGACAGTGGATGGCGGAGCAAAACCGGATCGGAGCCGTAACGCAGCGGACACGTATCCAGTGGAAATTGGGGGTTAGACGTGCAGATGGGTGTCAGAAATCAACACTTTTTCACCATGCCCTAAAAAAGTATACTCGCAACTTCTGGCACATCATTCATCTGCCCTTGAGACTTTGTTTAACAAATTCATTTGAGCAGGTCCTTAGACTATCAATAGATTTCCTTGTCAATGTCAGGAAACTTCTTGAGAGTCTGCAGGAACAAAACCAGTCCCAGCATCTATTTAAGCTCTTCCACATCTGATGTCAGAGAATACAGGGAGACGTTCTCTGAAGTGTGTGTGAGCTGCTTTAGCTATTCATTCAAACAGCTCAGGAATCCCCCAGTCTCTGTCATGGAGTAGCTCAGACAGCAACAATACAACAGATCTGGCTCAGAGGCATGCATAATGTTACAGATGATGTAACCTCGCCGGATCAGTACACCAAGCATGAGAGATGTCATTGGCCTGCAGCATCAGCACACTGGTATGCAATGTTATTGTCGGTGTGAACTGTGGTCCCCAGCTGGTCACACCCCATCCATTCTGACCCACATGGGGATCTGATATCAGCCCCACAGCTCCTTTCTGATGGTGTTTTCTCTAATCCAGTAACAGCCTGAGGTCTTGTGTTGGCTGCGCTGCTGAGGAAACAGTCTGAGTGGACTGTGGAGTGGAGGTGGAAGGTTGCCTGAGGAGTCAGCTGACATGGATTGTTCGGGGCTAGGATCTGGCCTTGTTCCCTTAAATAGGGCACAGAAACCTGTCCTACAGCTCAATACATAAGAACAACTGTACTTGCATTCATTTTTTATGCGATAAGTAAGTTCAGCAGATTTCAATACTGACATCAAAAATATTTGTATTATATTATTTATTATAAGAGACATCTATGGAGATTCAGATCTGAGTCTGACCAATGTGGCATTTGGTAATCTGATAAAACGTATTGATGTCCCATCAGCAGTGGAGTCTGTCTGTCTCTTGGATCCAATTCATCCAGGGCTCAATCTTAAACCTGGCACACAGTCTCAGTCTCATTCCTAGTTTCTGACTGATACAGTTGTAAATGTGCCTGTGCCCCTGGTTGTGTTGGTCTTAAAATGAGGTGTAGACTGATATATCTTGAGGCCAACAATATGGACCATAGACCAACAATAAGATAAAGTCAAAGGCGCAGTGTGTTACCTCATATTTAAACGGCCTATTATTCAGATATTAAGTTCAATTAAATGTAGTTGTATCTTCTCATACTCCATCAGAGTTGTTGATGGGACAGATGACAGAGACAGAGGGTCCAGCAGCAGAGGACCATGTCCCTGTCCTCTTAGTGTAGACGAGTGGTGCTGTTTTCTAGCAATGCTCCAGGTCCTTGTGCACCTGGCTCTTTAAGGGAATGAGAGATGACACACCTATTACGCATAAACACACGCACAACTAATGAAGAGTCTAAATACAACCCATTGGCTCTGTGAACTTCAATTTGCAACTGTTGTTGATAGTTGTTTAACTATCAAAATGGACCTGGATGCACTGGATGACCGGTCGCCATATATTGTTTAAATAGGGCCCATATATGTGTGAATTGCAGGAGCTGCTGTGTCTTTCTCAAGAATGAAGTCACATAAGATAATGTATTCATGTTCTGTCAGTGTGAACATGTACTAACAGCTGCTTAAAGCAAAGTAAGCCAACACTACATCCTGTTAGAGCATACATAGTATTAGCCAGGACAGGCTCCTCTCATACCCATTACAGTATGTAGTTCTAGTTTTGCGAACACAATGTATAAATGATGTATTTCAAGAAACAAATTCATACGCTTCAGCATATTATTTCAAAGTGCACAGAATCCTGGAAAATGACTACATGCTTCAGGGTGGATAGATGATGTAGAGCTCTACAAAATAGTTTCCTTTGTCTTCCCTGGTGTACTTATAAAAGGAAGAAAGCAAAAACACAGGAAAAAGTGTGAGAAAAGCAGTTTTGACAACAGAGAATGCATTGAAGCCAAAAGTATTTAAAAAGCAGTGTTTACATATTCTTTCCCGGCACAATTTTTCTATCCTGTAGAATATCTATGCTACATGCTGACTGTGGTCTTTATATATAATATATATGGTGAATCATCCACCTAGCTATTGGAAAATAGGTCTTGCCTTAAAAGAGAGAGACAGAGAGAGAGAGAGAGAGCACCATCACCACTCTCTCAAGACATAGAGGTGGTCTTTGGTCTCGATGACTTTTGTCTGATTTGCCCGACCTGGCCTTGGAGCCATCACCTCTGAATATTTGTGATAAATGCTGAGAGAGTTCAGAGGCTTTGTGACTGTAAACGTACTTACATTACCCAAAATATGATGGCAACCCTGGCAGCGCTTGACCCACAGTGCGCCACTTCAACAGTGACTATGGAAATTGGTCCAAGCACAGAACCTTGTGGAAGTCCATGACGGACTAGCATTCACCTGTACAAACTGAGATTCATTTGATTAAAAAGGCTTAATGCAGTTCCTTTAATGCCAATCAAACGTTCCAGTACAGAATACACTAAATCAGTAAAATAACCAGGCTACAGAAAAGCTGTAAAATAAGAACAAGATCAACAGCCGTGGGAGGGTTCAAAAGTCCACATGCCCAACTGAGGACAAAGAGGAACGCCTTGGCTGAGGAGGATGCAGCGTCATAAGATCTGCATAGCTAAGCAGCACTCTGGGCTTGAGGAGGAAGTCTGTTATCTCCAACTCGTCCAGGTCTTGTGGGACTAATTAATTAGAGTTGTGCATGTTCTGATACTGACAGAGACAAAGATGTAGGGGAGGACAAGGAGAGAAAAACAGAGGCAAGGCAGAGCGGAATCGAAGGCTGTCTCACGAGAATCCAACCCGCATAATTACAAGCATTCCTCTTTCTGTTGCTCACCAGAAACCCCCAGTTGTTTTCCTCAAAGGTGTATTGCACAAGGCAAAGGGAATTATTGATAAAGAGTGGGCCTGTATTGAGTTGTTGTGTTGCCAGAACATGAGCATAGCTCATACCCAGACCGCCCGCTGCCTTCCACACTACCACCATGAGCAGAGTCATTAGCACGACGCCGTTACAAATGAGTGGGCAACAGAATCACAGTCAGGAAGGGATTTCTGGAAACATTACTTATCCAGGGATCAATTTTGTGTGTGATTAAACACAGTTAACTAATTATGGTGACAGCATGAGTTATGATTATGGGGAAATGATATGAATTACAACACGGCAGTGTAAAAACCCCGCCTTTGATTTATCAGGAGCGAGATCATTTGGGGCCCAGATGAGAAAAATGGTATTAGCAGACGCAAAGCATATTAATGCATGGCTGATGAACATTCTGTTGAAAAGCGTCAGTCATCATCAAGCTAATGTTGCATGACAATCAGTGTATAAGAGAAACACTAAAAAGGAAGAATGGAAACCACAACCACTACCGGTCACTTCTTAGATAAAAATGAAGCTGTTCGTTTGATTTGACGGTCATCGTCATCGTTTGTCTCACAAACTTTGTCTTTCTGTTCATAATAATCCTCCATATACACAATTCAAATTTACATCAAAGCAGTGGTCCATAAAGAAAACCCTGGGGATAACATAACTTCTTATGAATGTACAAATCTGCTTTTAAACAGATATCCTGAAGTCACCAAATACTACTACAGTGCAATACTAATACAGTTTAAAAGATTTTTTCTAAACCAGTTTTAAAACCATAAACAATACAGTATTTATATCAGCACATTTGTTAATTTACATTACCAAAATATCATCACAACATATTTACAGCTTTAATACTATATGACCTGAATGAGCAGCAAGAAACATTCAGATAACCTAACACCATTCATTTAGCTGATTTAACTGTTATCTTAACCTAACCTTGGTTCAAACAACTACAGTAGATGTAAAGGAGCCTCACTTGACAAAGAAGAACCGACTAGTTAATGCATCAAACCTCTTCAGAACAACACAAGGAAGGCTCTTATCTTTTGTGGTCAGATAACACGCATAACTTACCTTTTTTGCACAGGAAAAGCAGAGACAGGATATGCGAGTTGTGTTGGTTCAGCAGCCCTGCTACAACTAACGCTGTCTGGGAAAGATGAAGCAGTGTTCTTCTGATTTGATGATTTGATTGATCGAGTTAAAGTTTTATATGATTTGCAAGTGTCAGTGCATTTTTCACCTGCATCAGATTAATAACAAATATCATTGTGATAATACCAGGATTGCATCAGTGACACAAGGACCAAAGCTGAAGACAGCATATTCTTTCACACCTCATTGTGCGTTAACATCGCTTGCCAAAGTCTACACGTTATTTGTAGAAGGTGAAATGATGGCAGGAACATGAGTTGAACCACAAGTTTAATCCTTTGTGGCTTGTGGAGAAATATGCTACATTGACTTAACAACAACACCATACTGGAGATGAAGGTTGTAGCCTTGTGGTTATCCAACAAATGATGCTTTCCACATCATTTTGCAGACGTCTCCCGATGTGTACTTTCAGGTGTTTTTTTTCCAGTTAACCAGCAGTTGCTTTGGATTTTAATTCACATTAAAAGTGATCATGAGGGTCTGCGGTTGAGCCCCTTTTGGATAGGGGGATGAGGAGTTTCCTCTGGGGAAGGATCACCAAGAGGAGAAGTGTGAAACATAACCACCCCCAGATCATTTACGTTTTCTATCACTTTAAGATTCTTCTCAGGACTGCTTTTCTTTCACCATGCCAGACATTAAAGGAGATTTGTCACAATTAGAATAAGAAAAAAAATGGCCACAATCTCTCCTCAGCTTGTTGGTCTATTAGGGTTAGAGTTAGGGTAAGGGTTAGCATTTTGACACTGTGTTGTAATGTTATCCATGCAATGTTCTCGCTCCGCTGACAGGTGTACAGTCTGTTGTCCTTTCAATGAGAGATGAGAGGCAAAGTCCCGATGGTTGGACAAGTCCCATCAGCTCAGTTACTCAGAGTTTAAGCTTTGTGCAAATGTAGAAGTTCAGTGTTCTCACATGGAGCAGATGATGAGGGACTGTGTGGCCTGCCTTTGTCCTTGTAAACCTTTGAATATCACTGTTCTCCTTTGCAAATGATATTTAATGAATGCTGTCACTTTTTACTGTGATGAATAATTCAGTTTGTGTTGCTGTAGTTCTCTGAGGCTGAGTGGCAGAATAGTTGCTGGCTGTGGAAGTAAACAACTTGAAACCCAGGCCATAAAAGCCTCTCCCACGAGACACGAGGATGTTCAGCTGGATGGTGGCCGACTGTTGCCACGATGTGTCGCCTCATAACTCTAAGTGTTTACATTGTTGTGAGCTGGAGTCAGAGATGTGAAAGCTGTGAGGCATTTCAAAGACGCATCCAAAGTATGTGTCTCTCTGAAGTCTCTGCTTGTGAAACAAGCTAGAATCTAATAAATACATTATTTGCTATGAGAAGCAGCACACAGACACAAAACTGCGCGAACCTCCAGAGACATTAAGCTCCATCTCTCTGGATCCAGTGGATGGAATTAAACTAACTGGATAACATTATGACAATATTTCTTCCGTAGTGTTTGTTTTTGTCTGTGCAGAATGTGTCAAACTCAAGTCACTTACTTGAGTCTGTCTTTCTTTATAGACACAAACTGAGAACAGTAACACACCGAGGTCCCATTGGTTAATCAGTCTTGGGGCTAGCTGGCAGACCTCAAAGAAAGATACAGTTTGTTACAACCAGGATTTTATTTTAGAAGCTCCAGCAATTGTTCTATTAATCATGGTAACATTGTACTCACTAAAGTAATTGTTCAGGTGTTGGGACATGGCTGGTGCATCACTTCATCACTACAAGTAGGTCAAACAATGCAATAAGTCACTTTTAAAAATAATTGTGTGAACTGAGTCTGTGCAGACGTCTTTTAAATTGTGGCCCATATCTACTATTTGTTCAGCAATTTAAATGGGTCTGATGGTTAAACTGGAACAACAATCAACCAAACGAGACTCTGGCACCACAAAACCGGCACTGAGCAACTCTTTGAGCAGTATTATTTAAATATGTCTGCTTAGCAACAGCTTAAAATCATTTTGATTGTCCTGTCTCTTGTAATAGGATGAATCACTATCACTTGTTCCTGCACTGTTTCTGCATGTAACATCAGTGCAGGTAGGATCACAGTGTGTAACGCCAACGTAACTGTGCTTTTGGTGAAACTGGATCCTATTTTATGGAGAAAATGTTTCCTGGTTTTCCCTCTGACATCCTCTGCTGCCCTGCCTCAATTATCTGTGATTTACAGAGTTTCCTGAAGGCAACTTGTAACTGTGGATGTTCAAAGAGGATGGTGACATGTTGACAGAGGAAGCTGAAGAAAAACAGACAGTAGTGAAAATGTAATATTAGCTGGTTTGCTAAGTTACAGGTTTTTTGCAGTTGCAGTTCTTATATGTTTGGCTGTGTTAGCAAACTTGTTGTTGAGGTTTAGCTGGTAGCATGTTACAGCCAGGTGTTATTGTCTGGGTTCCTGTCAGGTTAGCTCAGTGTGCTGTTACTGTAGCATGCATGTTTACTTCAATACATAACACTGTTATGATGAGCTGATTCTTGTTTGTAGTTAGCATGTATCGTGACATTACATCTGACAAATTGTTAAAGAAACCTGGCACTTCTTGACACTTGTGTAGCAGTATCTAACAAAACATAACTACATAATGTTGCTTTAAAGCACATTATTTGATCTTGATTTTTTGAGTGTTACACTATAGTGAAGGGGACCACTGATTGTTGTGCATAATTTCAGCACGTGAAAAAGTCAGTGTGAACATATGAAAACAAATGGATCACCAGACAATATAACTTCTCACTTGCCCTTGAGGACTTCTGTACCTATTCCATGCCAAAGGTAAAACATCAACATCAGTGTTACTCTGAACGTTCTCACGTCAAGCACCCTTTAACCAACACAAATCACACCATGGATGCCCTTTTGAGATTAAATCTCAAGGTGCCCCATCTGACCGAACATTTTCGATACATGTGTTATTGCAGAAAATGAATGACCAAAAATAATGAACCTGTAATTGTGTTACTAATGGATGGAATTAAAGCGAGAATAAATTATTCCTTTTTTTGCTGGTGACCCATGGAAGACCTTCAAGGACCCCTGGGGCATCCATGGACCCCACTTTAAAAGCCACTGATTTACAATACCCACAATACAACTCCAGAGCTCTGATAAGCTCCCGACTTTTGTTTGATTTCAAACCCCAGATTTTCGCTCTCGATGAGCTTTATTAAGTGGTGCATGGTCTGAAGTCGATGATGCAGGTGCATGTAGGGCTAGTCCCCATTGTTACTGAAACAGCATCTGAGGGACGGAGTCGATGTCTGGTGGACCCGCTGTCACCGCCCTCTCCCAATCCTCTGTCCTGTCATCATCCCCATTTGACTGCATATGAGCAAATGTATTTGATATTCAGCTGGGGAGGAGGATCACTGCCACACGTCCCCGTCGGTGTAAAACTGTTGCACTGATTACTGTGGTAAGTATCAATTACCTTACCCTCAGCATGCCCTCAGCAGCAGAAACAATAAGTCTGTTTCTCCATTAAAGCAACATTATGTATCTGTTTTAAAATAACAGCTTCAGTATCATTTTGATGGCACACTGACTTGTTATCGGGTACACTGTCTTAACCACTCTGTCGCTTGTTGTTGAATCCTGGTCTTGAAAGACAAAAATGAGGCAGTGCAATCGGACACATTGTTTTTATTAAAACATGTTGTGCATGTGTTTGTTATACCAAGTAACAGTGATGGTATCAGAATCAGATATACACAGAGTGAACACTGTTAGTGTTTGGAATGTTTTCTGTACACGAATACTAAACTGCTGAACCTTTGATAGCTGGTCAAAGTGAGACATCTCACGCGTATGCGTTTACATTACATCTTACTTAGCTCAGCTAACGCCACAGTAACATAAAAACATTTCCATCACACTAACTCTAACAGTTGTGATGTGGTTTTACAAGAAGGGACAGCCCGTTCTGGCTGCTTCGTGGTGGATATTTCTGCAATACAATACATCTTTGACATCACACCAGAAGAGATACTTCCCCACACTCTGTTGACAGATTAGTTCATTTTTTAATCTCAGGATTCACATTGAATCAGTGCACTGGTCTGCCCCTATAAAACAGGAAAATTAGACTTTCTTTGCTTTTGCCAGTTCCCTTTTAAATGCAGCCAATAAACACAAACATAAAGGCCATGCTGACTAAGAAGAGAGAGAGAAATGTTCCGTCTGCTCTCAGCATGATCAATTTAGAGGAAAATAAATCTGAGTCATGTTCTCGGTCTCTGATGCGGTGTAAAAACTAAGTGATAAGAGAAGACTTTTCTCACCCATTGAGAAATAAGTTTTGTTGTGTTTTTAACAATAAAGGGAGCAACTGCCAGGATGAAGAGTACAGGATAAGTCTGCTACTTTATTGCACTTTGTTCTCTGTAAGGATGTTATGTTATGTTATGTGTGAAATGTGTAGCTGACCAAGACCAACAGACAGATGTTGAAAAAAATATGAACTCAGCTAATATCGACTTCTCTGGAGCCATGTAATGCATTCTCGTAGCTGCACATTGTGTTTCAGGGGACTAATTTTCCTTAAGTTGAAATCTGATTACTTTATGCAAATCGGTGGGATTTGTCGAAGGCTGAAGCCTCTGGAACTCCTGAGGACCTATACAAACTAAACATTGTCCAGTTAAAACGAAGACAGATACTCCAGCTGCATCTCTTGCTTCTTGCCTTAAATGTCTTCAGAAACACATTTCGCTGAGCTATTTCTGAAATATAAAAGAGCGTTTCCAAATAAGCTGCCAACTTAGTCCAGTTTGAAGTCCTTGAGCAGTGGCCCCGTGAGCAGTGTTTGTTTAATCGGCAGGAGATATTTAATGTTCACATCTGACTGAGAGCGTGGCCTGTTTTGTTCAGGTGTGCAAAAGCTGGGAAGTGTTGCATGCCCTCGCATGAAATGAGACCTCTGTAGACACTTACTGTACATGATCACATCAAATCAATTTTATTTATATAGCCCAAAATCACAATCACTTTGCCACAATTGGCTTTACAATCTGTACAGTGAACCTCATCCTGTCCTTAGACCCTGGATTCAAGTGAGGGATAACTTCACATCTTGATGGAAAAAAACCTTTTAACAGGAAGAAAGTTTACAAGTTTACAATTTGAATTGACAGAGCCACACAACCTCCTGTTGTGTAATTAGTAACAGGCAGGGAGATCAGATTGACGAGGCATCAAACTTTACAGAACTACAGATATGAGGAGAAAACAGAGGAGAGCAAGGAGAAAACAGAGCCCAAGGTATGACGATCCAGATCCATCAATATGTGAGGCAGCAGGAGCCAGGATACGTAGATGGTCCCAGGGGCCCGTGGTCCATCAGAAGGGAGCCAGAATGAAAAGAGAGGAGGAAGAAGCTAGAGAGAGAGAAACACAAACTGAATTAATAGAAATGTGATGTTAATCAGAGTAAACAGAACTCCTTGAGACTGAGACCGACCCACTGAAGAAGCTAGCATTCGAAATCAAGAGGTAATTAAAGGCTAAGTCAAAGAAGTGAGTTTAGATTTAAAGGCATCAACAGAGCCAGAATCTCACAATCAATGAAATATGTATAATAAGATCTGCCATGTCTGACAGGGTAAGGCAGTGTACAGTTTTGTATGTCATCAGCAGCACCTTAAAGTCTGATTTTAGATAAATTGTATTATATGTGATGTATATTCTAAAGTCCGTGTGACAGCTTATGAGCAGGACAGCACTGGCATGCGTCACTGTGTGTAATAGCGATGTGCAGATCAGGTGGGACGGGTCATGAAAATGATCATTCTAATTAATAATTAATTGATAATTGCATGCAATTTAATGATTAATGTTCAATGTTCTTCTACACATCAGCAGGCCCCACACACAGTTCACATTCATACAGTAAATGTGTTTTGAATTTAGAATTATTGCGCACGTTAAAACATTTAAAATGGCCTAAAGCAGTGTCTCCAGTCATTAACACAGAGTGTAATGATCGATCAGACTTTAAGGTGCTGCTGATGACATACAAAACTGTATACGGCCACGCCCTGTTGTACATGTCAGATCTCATTACACCATATAGTCCAACTCGGCATTATGCTCTCAAAATTCAGGGCTCCTGATGGTTCCCAGGATCAAGAAGAAGTCAACTGGCTGCAGGGCTTTTTCCTATTGGGCTTTTTTCCTCTGGAATAACCTCCCAGCTGACATCAGACTCTGGCTCTGTTGACGCCCTTTAAATCTAAACTCAAAACTCACTTCTTCGATTTAGCCTTTAATTAGCAATTGATATCAATTGTAAGCTTCTTCAGTGGCTAGGTGTCAGTCTCAATGAGCTCCTATAGTACTAGATTTACACTGTGCTGCCGACGAGAAACAATCTGTTTATTCTGATCAATACCGCATTTCTCTAACCTTTGTTTTTGTTTTCTGTTCCCACAAGCTGCGAGCTGTGTCGTTCCCTACACTCTCTATAGCTTCCTCCTCCTCCTCCTCCTCCTCCTCCTCCTCCTCTCTCTCATCTTCTTCTCTTTCTCCTCCTCCCCTCTTTCATTCAGGCTCCCTTCTGATGGACCATGGCCCAGTGGGACCGTCTACCGTTTCCGGGCTCCTGCTGCCTTGAAATACTGACTGATCTGGATGGTCACACCTTGGGCTCCGCTGAATCACCATGGTCGACAGGAGGTCGTGTGGCTCGGGCACCACTTGGTGATGCCTCATCCAGCTCAGTCGTCTCCTGGATCCACTCACTTTACATAACTTGTATCAGACTTTCTGTTAATGTAACTTGTAAACTGTGATTTGTTGCTCTTTTCTGTATACGCGACATCTATTGCATGTCTGTCAGTTCTGGAAGAGGGATCCCTCCTCTGTGGCTCTTCCTGAGGTTTCTTCCATTGTTTTTTTTTTTTTTGTTTTTTTTTACCCTGTTAAAAGTTTTTTTTTCCATCAACATGTGAAGTTTTTCCTCACTCGAATCGAGGGTCTAAGGACAGAGGATGTCGTTCACTGTACAGATTGTAAAGCCCATTGAGGCAATGTGACTGTGATTCTGGACTGTATAAATCAAATTGATTTGATTTTAATTGATTTACGTGTGTTGTGAACCAGTCTATGCAAATCTCACTATCCTAATAATGTGCCCTTTAGATGCAATAAAGTATACTGCACCTGTGACTATTATATAGATCAGGCTTGTGTTGGTCTATGACACAGCCATGTTCTGCTGCCTCAAGACAGCAATGTGCCAGCAATGCAAAGTTCATGGTGTGAAAATGACAACTGCATTGGTTGGAAACAGTAAGCAGTGACATGCTTTACACGGGGCATACGAGACAGCCCTGTGTCTCTTACACGACTTGCTCATGAACAAATGTAATCACAACATTTTGAGACGTTACAGAGTGTTCTTTTATTTTCCAACACTGGTCGATCCCAAAACCAATGACAAATGACCCATGTCATTTAGTTTGGGCAAAACATATGTCAGCTGTGCCTGAGGAGCTCACACATAACAGATACCAGAACAGTGCATGAGGTCTACAGTATATCCAGCACAGAACAATGCAGGGCTGCTTGACTGCCAGCACTGAAGGACCTGTCATCTTAAATGCTCTGCTGTGAGCGCTTCCTGTCAGACTTCCTCCTGACAGTGTCCATGCCAATGTCAAACTCATTAAGCAGACATGTTGATGGCCACCTCTGACAGAAACTGATACCTTTGTTGTGCAGACAGCCTCACATTCAGTCTGCCAGACACACTGACTTCATCCCAAGGGCAGCCAGTAAGTGGAGAGGGACAGCAGAGGCCTCGCATTGTTCAGGCTTTCTCTCCTCTTTCACACCAAACTGTAATCTCATCTCAGCGGATAATAACACACACACACACACACACCCCACACACAGTAAACCTCCACCCACTGAAAAAGGAAATGACCTGGTGACCTGATGAGATTGTGATGACCTTGAATTATTCATTTTTGTCCTTTCACAGGCCGGACACACGAGGACAAGCAGCAGCATGCTGACTGACCCTGCAGGGTTCTCTGATTGGCTGGAACTTCCTTTCACGAGAGCAATGAGGGCATCTCATCAATCGCTTTTCTGTATGTTCACAAATAGATTCACTTCAACACTGGCTTTGGGGTTTTCATGTGAGATTGAAACTTATATCCTCACAGTGGTGAGAGCCGATTTAGTGTTTGGTATTTGAATGGTCTTAAGATAGCTTAGGTCTGCGGTCTGTACGCGCTCAGGGCATTCTGGCATGACAGCAGGAGAGAGCATTTTCTGTAGTCCTGGCTGTGTTCTGGGAGCAAAGGAAACGAGGGATGTGTTTAAAAAATCGACTCATGTAAGATTTGCGGTTCTTATCTTCCATGATTCAGTATCTATTCACAAATGTCGAAAAATCCATTTGCTAAATGTTAATTAGTAGCATGTTGTTGACAGTCAGAATAAACTGCAAGGGAAGTTCAGCTTCACAGAAGGCAGTGGTTGCACGCATTTTTTTTTTTATGTAATGACCAGATAATCACTGTTGCAAGACAAACATTAAGCAGTCCACATGTTTGTGAACACCTTAAATGCTGTCACAAGACAAACAAGACCAGCTGACAACTGCTAACAAGCTAACATACACCGCAGCACTCAACACGCTCAACAAACTGCGTGGTGAAGAAGATAACTCTGCTCAGTCTGTTTCTGCTCAGCGTCTTGTACAAAGACGGAGCCCCTGGAGCTAACAGTGCAGCAGAGAGGTGATGCTGTTGATTTACATGCTGCTGTGGTCCTTCCTCTTCAACACCAGCAGCATCACGCTGTCTGTCATGTCATGATTAGACAAGTTTGTTTACTCTGTCTCTTCTTGTCTACGGTGTAACACTGGCACAATAATGTTTCCTTCCCTGTGGAACAGTGAACCTCCTGTGTTCTTCTTTCACTTTGGCTCTGAAAAGGCTAATGACTTTGGCATCTGCCTTAGCTCTACTTGGTGTTCTAAATTGCATGTCAGCTGGTGTCGTGCACAAAACAACTACTTTTTTTTCATGTTTACTGCTCTGTTAATGGCATGTTGACAAAGGTGGGGTTTAAGCCATGTTTTCGAGGCAGCATCTCACGTGTGTCAGCAGAACAAATACACTATTGTAAGTGCAATCTGAAGTGCATTTTTATGTGTCAAGTCCATTTTCTTGTTTTTTTACAAGAGTAGGTGACTCTGGGTTGAGCTCTGAGTGCTGCCACAGCACAGTGATACAGTGTTACAGTGTGCCGTAACACATCCTGTGTAGACGCAGATGGTGCACTGAAGCTGCTCTGCTTACACACTTACCACTATCACTGCACAGGCTCTGTGGGCACTTTCAAAGATAGATTTTCAAAGAAAATGGAGAGTTGTTGATGAGTTGAGGAGTCTCACAGTCTGAGGAGTGAAGCTGCTGTGTAGTCTGCTACTACAGCATCTGACAACAGATACAGAAGTATCTGCATCTGTCGTCAGATGGCAGCAGGGTGAACAGACTGTGTCTGGGTGGGTGTTGTCATTTAGTATCTTTGTGCTCTGTGCAGACATCTCACTTCACTGATGTCACTGATGCTCTGTAGATGGTACCAGTGATGTTCTGGTGGTTTGGATCAGCCACTGTAGAGCCGTTCTGTCCTGGGCCATGATGAACCAGACGGTTTGTGATGTTTCCAGCCAATGCACTGAAAAATTTTTTTGATATCAGCCCCCTCATTATGCAAGGACTTCCTTTTTAACATGCTGCATTACACAAACATGCAAAACATTTTTCTACACAGAAGTTAAAAATGGAACATCAAACACCATGCGCATAAACCATTCTGATGTATCCAGTACTGTAAAACTAGCCCAAACAAATTGGGAACACAATTTAGGGACCCATGTTGAGGCAGTGACATTCTGTCAAGAGCAATAATACTCCACTGACAGCAAAGGTGACAGGAGCAGCAGAGAGCAGGGAGGGCATGAGCTAACCTGCTAATCCTGTCTGCCCTCTGCCTCCCGACATCTGCCTCCACCTCCGTCCAGGAGGCCACCGCTTCATTTCTCTAATGTGAGCATCACACACTTTGCCAACAACAGTTGGCTGTGCCACGGCCATACAGCCCTGTGACCCACAGCCTACACACACACACACACACACACACACACGCACACCTACACACACACCACACACACACACACACACACACACACACACACACACACACACACACACACAGACTGGCTGAAGTGAGCGGAGTGGGAGATATTACAATAACACTATCCTGGGGTAAATTATGGAAACCACGAAGAAGTTTCATGTTTCATAACATTTTTCTGACAAAAACATAAACAAGCACACACACAATGACAGAGATGAGATTCTCAGCAACAAAATATGCTGTTTGTTTTATGCATACGCATTTTTGCAACTCTTTCTTCCTGCTTCCGTCTAGAATATACATGCACCCACTTTCTACAAAAAGGGAACAAAGATGAAAGAGCTCCTAGCAAAAGCCTAAAACTGCAGCAGGCCAATTTGTTTCTCACCGACTGAAGTAAGGATTCAATGTGATGGAGGAAAAAATCCTATTTTTCAGAAAAGAGAAGACAGGCGTCTTTGAGGGGCACAGCACCAACTTTGAACTTTCAACATTAATCAGTTTCATTTGGAGGAGAACTAAACGATTTTTTTTTAGCAAGAAAAGCTGATATTAAATATACTTTGGCTGGTTCTTTCCCCCACAGTAAATCTATCCCATTCATTCATATGTTTATTTGTGCCTCCATCCATCATGTGAAATCTCCTTCAGCTAATTAGACTATTCATCTAGACTGTTTGGTGTGAGTGGAAATAGTGTGCTTTTAAAATAAAGCTGACTGTCCACTTCCTCACAAATTATAATGTGGAGCTGCCAGAATTTGTCTTTATTTTTTCCAATTAAGACTTTTCTTATTCATAGCCCTAGGGGCATAAGGATGAAAAGGCAAGGAAATAAAAAAGAAAGAAAGAAAGAAAGAAAGAAAGAAAGAAAAGAGATTTCACAACAGACCTGCAAAAGAGGATTTTTAGACTTGCAGCTTTGCCTGCCTTCAGCTCAGAGGAACAGAGAGGCACCAGGGGGAGATGTGTTGGAGCTCAATCAAAGGCAGATGAGGGCTGCAGGGGTGGGTGGAGTCACAGGTGTCCTGGAGGAGGACGCTGTCTCTTTGTCGCAGGGCAGCACCCGTGAGCACAGTTCACATTTCAAAGTTGAAACCTGAACATCTCCCTGCTGACATCTCCCTCTATCCACTGCTGGAACTGCAAACCATTATAAAGTTAAGGTTTTTATTCGGTCAGTTCCTGCTCCATCTGGTTTTTGTTCCAAAATGCAGTGATGTATGACTCTACTTGATAAGTAGGGGCTGGCGATCTTGCCCAAAAATGTCATGAATTTCACAGTTTAAACTGCTAAAACAAAAAAATGCATTAAAGATACTGCACAGTCACCGATGGAAGAGCCATGTGAAGTAATTCATCCTCTCAGTAGAGCCGTTGGCGACATCACTCAATTGGTTTGTAGACGTGGCACAGACATGCTTGTCATTGAGGTTATGTGTAGTTTGGAGGCATGAGTAAAAGGACATTAAATACAGTGCTGTTCACCTGAAAAGTGTATCGGATCCCTACTGACCCCTACTGGTCAGCGTTTTGTAACAGAGGACATTTCGATGCTCAGTACTGGTTTTGTGCCAAAGAAAACATTTTTTTCAATATTTTCCCTGCTGAGTTATGACATGACTACAAAATGATTGTAAATGGCAACATTAAGTGATGTTCAAGGAACATCGCAAACAATATCAGACTGTGCTCTCAGCTAATCCTCTGCTGTAGGTGTTTGGCTTCAATACCTACTGAATACTGGCAGACTCGCCACAGTAGCTACTAAACAAAAAAACATATGCTCCATATATTGTGGTAGCAAAAAAATTATGCATTGCCTTATCGTGGCTATGCTTAACTTACTCATGAGCATCAGACATGTTAGACACTGTCATATCGCCCAGATGTTGTGATGATTGTCCTTGGAAGTGGGCGTCCATGAATTTAGGGGACATGGAGCACTGGAGAGAGAGCCGGGTATATTTGGTGTTGAATTCAAACATCAATGGTCTCTCTCCAGAATGACTCAGCCCGCCTTTAAATGAGGTAATATGAGCTTGTTTGAACTTTAAGCCTGCTTCTCCCTGCAGATGATGTAAATGCAGCCTCCCTCCATGATTAGAGTATTTACAGTATCAACACTAGCCACCTTTTTCCCTACAGTCTCATTAAGCCCATTAAACAGAGCGAGATGAGGTGTAATTCAGCCAGATATTAGGAATCTTATTTCTAATGACATTGAATTGTTCTGGCCTTAGCTAAACGCCTCGCCCTCAGCATTATCTGCAAGTCTAAGCCCCATTCAAATGATGCCCACATACATTAAGAGGCTTTTAACTGCCTTCCCTTCCATGTGGAAGGCCCCGAGCTCCAGGTGAGATTAGATGTGACTGCATGATAATGGAAGCGCTAATGCAATGACAGCCAGATTCACGCCACGCAAAGGTTACAGCCCAGGCAAATTCTTAATCAGCTCAAAATGTCAGAGAGCTAACCTTGGGTCCAAATCAGGGCGTATCCAGGCATTAGGAGGCAGACCACGGCTGCATGCTGATGAGCCAGGAGGCAGGTGGGGGGGTCAGAGAATCCACCGGCCAAACTTTCTTTGGAACAGGAGATGTGTGTCAGTCAGCATCATCCATGACGAGCACGGCAAAGGCATTTCGGTTTCTATAAAAATTCACAAATCTCACTCAATTTAGCTGATTTCAATACATTTTATGGTATTCATGTCAGTAACACTTAAAAACAGATACTCTGAATTAAATCTGAATAATCATTTTAAAGTTATCAAACATTTGTGAATAACTTATGGAGTAATAACTATATTCTGTCGACTAAACATGGATGTTTTTGTCTCAAACACTAGTAGTTGTTAGTAGTTGTCATATAGTAATCCAACTGTGATTGAGACTGACACTTGATCTGCTCATTTTGTTTATTCACCAGACAGCTCAGCTATTTTCAGGTATGACATTTCAGCTGATATCTGAACTGCCATCAGTGTGGCTTTTGTCACGTTTTAGTTTTTTTAACCATCAATTTTTAGCTTTATGTTACGGTTTACATCAATGGGCAGACCATGTCCTGAACCAACAGACTGCAGGACTACAGCTGCACCAGGAGAGGTGGACTCTGTTTTTATAACATTGGTGCATGGTGCTCACATAATGTCAAAATTGATGGACAGTGTTTCCCAGATGCCGAACTTTTGATATGATGATGCCCACCACATTTTCATCATCATCTTCCTGTCAAGGTTCACCCTGAAGATTAAAAAAGGGGGGAAGACAACTAATGATTTAAAAAATACTCGTCAACATGTGAGCCTGTTTCCTAGAGTCCAAGGACATAGCCTGTCATTCACTATAGTGATTGGAAGGTTGTCTGGGACACTGTGATTTGTGATTTTGGGCTAGCTAAACCTGCTAGATATAAATAAAACTGACTTGACTTGGATTGACTTGTGTCTGACCTGATTTCTGAGTGGACCAAAATTCAGCTTTGGCAGCTGTTGTTTCCTGTGCAGTGTTCAGTAGGGGGAGAACCGATCAGCTGATTCTAACCGGCTTCGGATGAAATTCTAACCTATGGCTTGGCACATTGATGCAAAAATATCTACATATTACCTGATGATATTTTTTGTTCTGATTCAGCTAGCCACTTTGTTGATGCTGCTAATCACAAAAGAGATAAAATGAGCCTTGCACAGTGTTGCCAACTATCCTCCGATGTAAGTAGCTATAGCACTCACTCCAGAAGTCACTCAAAGACACCATGCACCGCCATTCACTCATTTACATATTGATGCCATCATCACGCATGCATTTGCATACATTGCAGTGAGGTGAGGTCAGCTGTTACACTTCAACCAACACTGTGAAAGCTGTCAGTGCCACCATACTAAGTGACACTTGAGGTGCTTTCATTAATCACTCTTACATTGAATTGCACAACACTACTATTTCATTTATATTCTTTATATTGTATTAATGTGCAATATGTATTAGATATAGTGTGACTTTACAACTAGAACAAAGGTACATTTGTTTCAGTCAATGCAGTTCTAGCAGGAGTATTGTATTGTGTCATGTGTCATTTGGTTATTACAGGTCAATGAAATGTCTGAATGATTATTTTCGTTCAGCTGCAGCTGCATAGAGCTCATTATCTGCTCATTTGGTTCTGCACAGACAGTATACATAATTATTAGGTTCATGGTGAAAAAAGCTACAGTAAAAATAACAAAAATCTAAATATTGATGTTGTGAGGATTTTACATCTGTACTGAGCTGGAGTGGTTGGAACATTTTGCTGATTTCTTGATGCTACATACAGAAAGGTCAGAGGATCACAAAAGTCAGAAGAACTCATCTTCCGAGGAACACAAATGTCTGTACGAAATTTCACTCAATCCAATCCGTGCTGAGATATAGCACCAGGGGCTGTCAAGTGTGTGTTGTCCTCACAGAGTGTTGGCAGAAGTGAAGGCGTTGTCTCCTGTGGATAGTGGTTTCACCCTGTGGTGATGTGGTCTGACTGCTGCTCTGTTCACCACGCCAGCCTCCGCCTGTCAAACATAACTAGTGGACAGGGTGAGAAGTTTATGAACTCTGAGTGCACCTGAACGCCTCACCCCTCCCCTAACCCATCTGCAAGGGTTAACAATAGAAGAAAACACAAGAGTGCTGTGCTATAACTGCTGCAGCTGACAGTATTAATTGTAAACATAACATATGAACATGAAAATATATATAGATATTTTTCATATATCAGAATGTGACTAATCAAATGATTGAGACCATTAAAGAGGTCATATTATGCTAATTTCCAGGTTCATCCTTTTATCTAGGGGTCCTGGTAGAATAGGTTTACATACTGTAATATCAAATATCCCTTTTCACACTGTGTCTTTATCACTCACTTTAAGCTACAGACTGAGACATCTCACCTGTGTTCAATCTTTGGTGTGCGCATTACTTAACGGGCAGAATGTAGCCAATAAGAGACAGAGTAGAGCAGCTCATGCTGAGCAAGGTAGTGTGATCCAAAATAACACTGTTACAGCTGGTAACCATGGCTGCGATACAGCTGTACATGTTGTACGATTCTGTACGATTCTGTTACTGAAACACATTAAGAACCAACAGAACTGTGTCCCAACCATGACCAAGAGTGGTGAGTTATTATTTAGTAACTATCTTTAATTTCAAAATTAACATTTAAACTTACAACTTCTCTACATCACAGTGGCAACTGTTCTTTTACTGACTGACTGGAGTGTATATATTTTATAACATGGATATAATATATAAAAATGTCTATTTATATAAAGCCTGTTACATAGTGACACATATAAGTTACAGAAGTAACGCTTGACTCCCAACCAGGTGTTTCAGGCAGAGTTTTCTGTGGGAGACAATAACTCACCTCCTTTAAAATAAGTATCAAGAAAACTTATCCACAGGACAGAAATCTATTTAAGATTTAAGAGTTAGAAAACACATCACAGGGATTCTCTTCTTCGCTCTTGCCTCTCAGGGCCTCCTACAGAGCCTCATGAACTATTTGGGTGGACTTGTCGGTAACTTCTGCATTCTACAGATACAGTCATCATATGTTTTGTGTATCGTTGCAGCCCTAATAGATAAAATTTTACAGTTTCACTGGAATCAAACTGCTCAAACTATAAGTCTTTGCATGAATGTATGAGACATTCTGTCTACTGGCAACAGAGAGGGAACATCATCATGAACACAATGACTGACGTGGTTCGGTCTCCTTTTTGCTTCGACAGTTGCAATTGCCCTCGTCTTTAGGATTTAGTTCATTTTTTTAAAAACCCCAAATTTCTGACTTATGTGTAACCATTTTTGCATCTTAGACTTCTGCATTGATCCAGTCATAGCTTTGTTAATCCAAAATGTAAGTAAACTTGTGAAATTAGCAAGGTGTTTGAGCAACCTCTGTTAATAATATCAGTGAGCCTACCGTACAGTAATACACAGCAGAGCTCTCTTAAAACAAATGTAGATGCTCACAACAAGTTCACTGCTAAAGATGGATGGGGCCATTTGTCTTAGCCAATTTTTTATTTTATTATTTTTTCTGAGACAACAGTGAGTCATTAACAGGGGGATTCAGTATATGTGGTTTACAGAAAAAGGCAAATATCTGACAGAAAATATTGGTCCAATTGTATAGAAATAGACTCATGTAGACTTGACTTGTGTAGAACATCTGCTGGGTACCCTGATAGAATATGGAAAACTTAAAAACTTCATTTCCCAGATAGTGGACAACACTTCTTCACAGAACAACAGTGTACCAGAGCAGCTCCTTTACAGACTGAACATGTGAATCATAGTTTTCTTTTGTTTGTGGAGGAAGAGCACCTAAACACATCTATTTTTGGTGATAGTCAGAATGGTCCCCATTAACAAACTTACAGATATAATGTCCAGAAAAGCTCTCTACACTGCAAGTCCAGTCAGTTAATGAGCACCAAGATTGTCTGCACAACTCTTATGGTGTGAGGCCTTTAAAAAAACATCATCTGAGCCAAATATCTTGATATAATTTGCTTTACAAAGGAGAGCCAAATAAATTGATGCTAGCTGTGTCTCAGTGCAGATGGTACATTGGCAAGTACCCCAGACACTGCTGTAACTCACTTACTAAGTGAGTACAAGTGTACTACTGATTTCTGCATCTGAATGAAATCTATTTAGTTTAAGGTATTTAACATCATGGAAAGATGCCAACTGTGAAATGTTTGAATGTTTAATCAACACAAGACATTTAAATGTTTTAAATGTGTGTAAGTATTGAAGAGCAAACACATACTCAGATCAAATCAAATCATTATTTATATAGCCAAAATCTTTTCAAAATTTTCCATAGTTTTTTTCGTAATCACAAAAGAAGCCAGGACCCCAGGCAGTTTTTCACTGGGTGTCGTTATGATTGCCGGGCTGATATGACGAGAAGTAAAAACATTTGTGTGACTGACCCAGGGACATGCTAATGACGCTTCAAATGTAATGAGAGAGTGGTCCAACACAACAGAGGGGACAGAAGCGACACTCAGCGCGGACACATCTAATCCAGAGTGATACCACTGGAATGAGTTGGTTCATTGACAAGCTGAATATAGTTAGACATATTGAGTAGTCCCAAAAAAGCTTAACTTAGAGGGTCTGAGGGCTTATTTAAGTGGATATTGAAAACCCTAATAAGATCTACAATAAATTCACTGAATTCTTCTAGGAATTGGGAGTAAGGCCCCTGGAGGTCTGTACAGTACAACTAGGTGAAAACCTGCTCCCTGGACAAGGCCATTACTATTTGATGACGATGGTTTTAAAACCAGAGCCTCAAACAAAGTAAATTTAATATCCTGCTTTTTCTTGCCCTATACCAGGACGGGAACTGGAGAGAAAGAGGTTTTCAGGCCTGGCCTGGGGCTAATTAGCATGCCAACTTCGCCACAGATATACCTCTGCAAAACAATACATGCTGGTTGGATAAAGCAAGAGATTTAAATTCATCACTTTGGACTCTTGTTTTGGCCATACTTGTACTACTTTATTGACTCAGTAATGAAAATAATCATTAATTGAAGCCCTGCATAAGTACCAACAATAGAGTGTCAAGGTGGAGTGTCCATCGGCCTATTAGGACCGTGACGAAGCGCAATACACACAACATGGTAACATAGGACTAGCTTCAGTGAAATTAAGACATGAAAAGATCAAATCAAGTTACTTCTCTTCAGGAAGATACCTGAGTGAATCTTGTTAGTATGTACTATACTTCAGAGTTTTACTGTCCCGAGCTGCTCGAAATGTTTCAGAGGATTTTCCACTCTGACAACAACAATATTCTAAAGAGACAATCAGAACTGGTCTTCCCACCGGCTCACATTGTATCTAACCCTAAAAGAATGTGGCCTGTCTGCCGGAATGTCTTTATTGTGTGAGGACTGGGTAGGAGGGCTAGACAAGGTTGAAGAGGATCCTCTCTTTATATATCCACCTGAGCTCTGTCAAGGCCCCCTCCCAGGCTCCTTTGCACCTCCCAGAATAGACCTGGCTGGCAAGCCTGATTACACTCTGCACATTTATCAGTTTCCAAGGCTATCATTATCCCCCCGGGGAAAGTTGTGAATCCGCTGCTGTGGTTGACAGGTGCGGGACAATTCTAAGATTATTTATAATGACAGCTCCAACTCAGAATCCACCATCACTGGCAGCTGTCCTCAGGAATGTTACAGTGACACACAGACAGACGTAGACTTATAATAGCAGAACAGTTGAAAAAAGCAAAAGAGGAGAGCACAAGGCAAAAGCCCTTAAAAATACACGAGTGGAATAAATAATGTTAGTGATCTGGGCCATTTATTTGTTCATCCTGCGATGTGTCTGATTCTTAAAAAGAGATGCATCACAGCAAGTTCATCATCAATCTAAGTTTCTTAATCTAAGTAAATTGAACCTCTCAAGCTTTGATAGTAGAGCAGGACTGTACGGTATAACCACAGGTGTGAACTCAATTCACATGACAGGCTCAGGCAAGACAAATAAAAATTGACAAACATTCTTTGACTTCATGACTTTGACTTGAGCACAGCAGGTTGTATCTCAAGCATATGTGATCTTTTTCAATTCAGAAAGCTTCAAACATTAAGAGCTCTGAGGTATAACAGTCACACATCTTTGAACCTGTATAGGCTTTGCTTCAAAGGGATTTAGAAAATTCAAAACAGATATCACTGCTTTTGGCTCCTGCTGTTACTATGTGCTGTATGTAACACTGCAAGCTACAAAGATGTATCTGCAAGACACAGAGGATAACACATGTGAATAAAGACAAGGAGAGGTGGGTGGCCTCTCCCCGCAACTCTCATCCATACAACTCTTCTATTCCCTTTGAACTACAGCAGCGACACCCGAGGAGGTAACTGCAGGAATTTCTTTTTTTCTTTTTCAGAATAAGTATTAGAACATTAATAGCAGAGCACTTCACAATACCAGCTTTGGACATAATCAATTTCATGCTGCGTTCAAGAAAATGAAGACTTTACTTAGTGTGGTCTGCTAACTTTTCCTCTATAGCACCATGATGAGGATGATAAGCTATGTCAAGTTAAACATTAATAAATATGGAGGTTGAAAATGTATCATAAGCATGTGGTGTACTCAGCCTTGTAAGTGAAGCTTATGGAGATCCAACAGAGAAGGAACAGAAGACGATTAGAAGAAGTAGTGCCATCGGAGGGAAATTAAGTTGTGATGTGAGCAGAAACAGAGAGAGAGGCTGACTGTCTAAACTTGCATTATGATGAGAGTTCAGCAGCTTTCGTAACATGGAAGTAATTGCTTTTAAATACTCAATTAGATTGTACATATGTAGTTACATAGTTGGCTTTATCAACTTGCAAGCAGGACAACAACCATGTAGATTGTAACAGCTGATATTGTGAAATGTACCTTTAAGACATGGGTCTGTCTGGTATGAATACGTATAACCTTAAAGGAGTGCAAGATGAGTGTCAGTATCAATACAAATGTGGTTTGTATTGTTCAATAAAGCAGGAGAGGAGGTCTGAACACTTCAGCAAATTTAAACTTTGAACATAAACTCTGCATTTTTCTCCCCTCTGTCACACATGAGAGCCTTGTGACGGTGAACTGATACAATATAATCACCCTCGTGTTGGACTACTCAGTGATTTAGTCTACTGTTGGCTGCACTGTGCAAAAGAAAATGATCCCCAGTCCCAGAGTTGAACTTGTTTCAAAGTGCTTCTAGTACAGGACCAGCAGACCCGAAGCTGGAATGCACAGCAGCGCTCCAGCCAGCGTGGAGAGGAGAGAGGGTATGTGCAAGGGTGATCACTCCAAAGGGCAAGGATGTCCTCCTGGCACTCATCCACAGTAAATAAAAGTACGAATACAACTTTCTCACACTGAGCCTTGTGCCAATGAGTCTGCTTATGTAAGCATGGTTTGTGTGTGTCTGTGTATGACTTGAGGCCAGCTCTGAACACTGCTTTGTCAGTCATTGACCCAAAGCTGACCCAAACTCATCTGACTCAAAGGTGTTTTCCCAGGTCCTGCAGGTTACAGGTCGACGTGGGCATCACTCGTAGCCATACAACCAGGGTTTGTGAGGTTGATGTGTTATTAATAAAGGATGAGCATTGTAGACAGACTGAAACTGTCATAAGATACAAAGTCAATCTGGGCAAAATAAAAACTGAATCTGAGTAATTGTCTATCAACGTTTTTCAGACCAAGGACCACTTTGCTGATAAACAGTTGGAGCAGCGAGCCCATTATATAAAACTGATTGGATTAGGAAATGTATAAAAAGAATATGGATCCGGCATTTTGAAGCCGTACATTTGGACCCCAGGACAGACTATTGCATTTGTTTGGCTTCTAAACTCGGTCAGGGGTTAGAACAGTGGTCACCCATCTTCCATAGTAAGATCCTGACATTGATGTATTGGTCAAGTGAGAGGGGGTGTAAGCTAAGCCACGGTTAGTAGAGTCTGACCTTAAAACAGTTATTTGTTGTTTATCCCTGACAGTTAAAAACAGCTGCAGATAAAGAAGAATCGGCTGGTTTAATATTGTGTCAATAACACTACACATTTTTATATTTCAACGTTCTGCTTGTATTTCATACAGTTAGCTCACAATTAGCACAGAATGAAACAGATACACATTTTTGAATGTGTTTGTAAGTATTGAAGTTTGGATAGCTCCACTCTAACAGCTTGGTGGTGGGGGGGGGGATTTTTACATCTGAAGTACTTTGAACTTTATGTATGTTGTACTGTGAAACACAGAAGACTGCGAGTTAATGATCCTGTTATGTGAAAACAACCTCAATCAGACATTCTTTCATGCTAACATTTCCAGCATATCCCCACTGTCTTATCCGTGCAGTATCTATTTCGAGGAGGATAACACCATGCTTTCAGCTGTCACAAAACCATTTCAGCAGTTTATTGCTTTCAGCATTGCCTGTGTTTTTGCAGTCGAGGTGTGAAACTGATCCCTGCATCCTCTGCTGGATTGCCGCTTAACACGGCATCCTGGTCACGCTGCATCAGACTGCATAGATAAGACGCCACTTCTATAGAATGCGTCATACTGTACGTCTTACTTTAAAAAGAGGTCAACACAAAACAAGGATTAAGAACACGGTATTTTTCATTTTAGATAACATTGCAGCTGTTTTCCTCAGTACAACATGAACAAAAGATAAGAACCTCTGCAGGCCAACAGCTGTCAAATGTAACATACCCTAATTGATGGTTTTGGTTTAAGTCTCAAAACGTTATACGATATTTAAATCCTATACGAGCACAGTGTTTTTTCACTTTCTACATGATAACACTGCTCATGAATGTGAATAGAATTGAAAGAGCACAAATCTTCACCAACACTGAAAGATATAATGTGTAAGAATTCTGCAAACGACTGCACCTTTGTTCTTTATTTAGTTGAGTTGTGTACTTACATGTTCAAAACACACAAATCCTTACTCAAGGTAATGGTGCATTTCATTTGGTTGCCCGTCTCTGTTACTTTCGAGAGTCAGATCGACCAAGGAAATCGGCAAACGAGACTAAACGTTAAATGAATAAAACGTGATAACATGACTTATCCATTAACATTTGTGTCTGAATCAGATGGATTTGAAGCAGCAATGGCAGTTGTTTAATGGTGTCTTCACCACAAGCAAAGCCATTTTTCATTTTGCGGTACCTTTCACTTTGCGGCACAACCAGATTACTTTAAGTTAGTATTTACTTTAAATTATCTGATTTACTGTACTCCTCTCTGTAATGTTATGTAATGTAATGTCATGTGTATATCTGTTCCTGACTGCATCTGTTGTGAATCTGGTTGTTTATTCCTGCAGAAGTTCTGGCTCTGCACCCGATTCTCCTCCACAGCTAGCTGGATCTCAGCAGCTACTCTGCTGCCCTGCTCCACCGAGCTGTAAATGCACACCACTCTGCAAATATGTACTATTGACATTGACAAACCCCTAGCAGCAGAAATTACATAGAATGTTTTAGATATCAATCCTATCACTGAGTGTTTCTAGGTGCTGTATTGTAGGCAACTGGACTTGTTTCAGTTTCATGAAGATGTTTCCCCTCACGTCCAAGAGGCTTCTTTAGTTCTAACTAACTGGAGGGGATGCGCAGGCTGTCCTTACAGAGTCATTAACGACACGTATGAGCTCTGAGTTTCAGAGTCATTAGGGCCACTTGTGGGTCGTTAGCTGTGACTGGTAATCAACAAGATCAGACTTTTTCTTTGGCATCAAAGTAATTCAGGCAGACACCACAAAACTAATTACCACTGCAATACAAGCGAAACACTGAACTTTGACTCTGAACTTTTCTGAATATTTTTTGGGGGGTTTAGTTTTTACCAGATTTCTTGTGCAGTAGAGGATAAAACTTGACTCATGTTTCATGTGTACTTTGATACTGAGGCAGGCAATCTTTTGAACATGTGGCATAACTGGACAGTAGATGGGGGTAAGATGACCTGAAATCAGGGACTGCGTTATCATTTCAGAAAAAAAAAATGGTTTGCGGAATTTGTTGATAGAAACAAGTTTTGGTTTGATGTGTTTTTCTTGTATATAATACATGAAATATTTATGCTTTAACATTATTAGTGAAAGTCTAATTTTGACAATATAACATGGAATAAGCAAACATTTGGATCATTTAAAAGAACTTCAGGGTTCACAAGTGAACTCTAATTTAGGCTAACCTCAGACTGTCCAATGTAATGTCTTGATTATCATTTCTAATGTATCTATTTATGTTGATAATTAATATTAATTTAACAAAAAAATCATATACCAATAACATAAATAATTAAAACATGCTACGAATATATCACACTACTTATGTAACGCACACTATTAACACTACTCTGTGTTATGTGTTCACCAAAAGCCCAACTCCAATTATATAACAATGCAGTTTGATGACATTGTGTGGAAAATACATAAACATGTAGGAATTATGTGTAAATTCAAGTTTGCTGGAGGATCTGTTATTTTTTTAGTCTGGGAGAATAAATGAGAGCCAAAAGAGAAGTCCTGGTCCTTGTGTTGAGCGCTATTAACTGGAAGAAAAAGCTTTTTTTAATTTGTGTGTGTGTGTGTGTGTGTGTGTGTGTGTGTGTGTGTGTGTGTGTGTGTGTGTGTGTGTGTGTGTGTGTGTGTGTGTGTGAGGAAACTATCTCACATCTGCCCAGTCCAAAATCAATACCATGTAATCCACTTGCAATCTACTTCCAAAATGGCCTTCTGTGAACAAAGATACTGAGAATTAAACTTAAGTGAAGTGCAGGCTGTAGGGTTCCGCTGAGAGGAGCTTTTCATTTATTTAATGTTTCCTAACAATAGTCCTCTTTCTCCAGTCATATGAGTATTTTCTGCAGAGTGGATATTTGTCCAGCGGTCATCAAATCAGACACTTTTCAGGAGAAAATTTTACAGAACTTAACTGAGAATTACTGTTAATGTAGTCCATGAAATTGTAAGGGTGGAGATAAGAGTTGGTGCTGCTTTATCCAGCTTTCTAGGCAGTGATGTTCAAACAGCAGCCACTCAGTAGACGTACTTCTCAAGCACCTCTGATGCATTCACTTCACAGTACATAGTTTGTGTTAAGCAAAGAATACAAACAAATGACATAAATTCACTCGTGAATAAGCAGCAGTCACATTATGATGGTATGAACTGTGCACTGTTTGTCTGAAAATATTATCAACTAGGTCTATTTGGAAGCCAACAGTCATGCGGAGGCTTGGCTGTGGTAGAACAACAGAGCTCCAGGTAGGGCTCTCACGATATCAGATTTTCACTTGACTATTGAAGTGGCCAAAAAAAATCAGGATGACAATGAGAGATGAGAGAAATTTTGAAAAAAACAACCCTGCATTCTCTGTTCATTGTGTATGTTGTCTGTTTTTTGTCAAATGAACAACACTTGTTATACGAGTGTAGAGAGGTGGAGTGTGTGTTTGTGTGTGTGTGCATGTGTGTGTGGTGATATTATTAGCTAGGAGCAGTGTTGTGTGAAGTGGACAGTGGTCTTGTTGGATACTAATTACCTCCCCTGAGTCCATGGAGAGAGCAGCCAGATCCAGAACCAAGTCACTGGCTCAACGTGCATCTCCAGAGGTACAATCATGAGCGATTAACCAAAAATAAGATTGGTGTACTATTCAAAATGTTAACATTTTTTATAGTATAGTGTGATATTATTTTGCCAGCAAAACAGCTGAGCTCAGCAGCAGCAGCTGGACACCAGGTCCATGAGTGCAGAATTTTTGGTCTGGCCAGCCAAAGCAATGACCCAGAACAGCTCCATATGAGCAACCTGAAGTATCACACACTGTCCATCACAAGCTAGCTTTAACCAATGAGATCAACAGTAGGTTAGATCAACAGTAGGAGAGTGCTCAAGAAAAGCCTTTAGCTCTGGCCTCTGCTCTTTTGATGAACGGTACGCTTCAGTTTTGTTATAACTGATGCCATAGCTGAATCCACGCTAACCTTTTTAGGAGTCGCCATTGTGGTTTTCATCAATCGCTTTTTCTCGCTGTTTGACACACACATTTGTAAACATGTATTTATAATATGTCATATTATAAGCTAAGAGGATATATATATATATATATATATATATATATATATATATATATATATATATGTATATGTATATATATATATATGTATATGTATATGTATATATATATATATGTATATATATATATATATATATATATATATATATATATATATATATATATATATATATATATATATATATATATATATATATATATATATATATATATCTTAGCTCTTTACTAAAAGGATGACTGTGAAACGATTCCATTTACTACGTCATGGAAAATATTTCGACGTGAGCTGTTGCAGCATGCTACAGACCTGCTCTTTTCCCCACACTGTTGTGCTAATGAGGCTTTCATTGCGATTATATTTGTCCGTATGTTTAATGAATGCACGATCATGCACAACACTGATTACATGATCTTGCAAATCTAGCTGCCTCACAAGATAACACCATGAGTGACACAAAATGCCGGTCATAGCCAAATAGACCGAAATCTGTGTTTCCAGGTAACTATAATAAATGTCATAAGCGTCTTCAAAAGCAACTGTTCCAGGTCTAGCGTTATTTGACATTGTAAAACACTTGATTAGCATTGACCCTAAACAAGACATGCTTATCTACCGATAAGTGACCTTTAATTATCACCAGTGATATTATAATAAATGAGCTTTGTGCTGTGGTGTTCAACCACCACAGCTATTTTTATAGAGATTTACATGGAGAATGCTTTTTTTGTGGACAGTCTAAATTTATGCAAGATATTTTCAAATCTTGTATCTCATTCTGTCAGCTTGTTTTCCACACACAACCTTATTATTAGCTGGCATTTCCCAAGTACAACCTTTCCTTGACCTTACAGCACACCCAACACGAGTAGATGTGATTAACAGAGATTGCCACATCTCAGATCACACCACCCTCAAAGCTTATTCTAAGCAAAATCTATTAACCTTGACATGGTACAATATGCAATTTGATGCACTTTAATATATGCTGTTGGCTCCAGTCCCAAAAAAGCTTTAAGAGAGGAAAAATCCACAGCGGGGACTGGATGTGAAGCAGGAAATACCAGTATTAGGGGTAAGCCAAGATAAGCAATCTCAGTGGGCTACATTCTAATAACTAAATAAATAAT